>NC_134476.1:56306138-56385834 GCF_964194025.1 Convolutriloba macropyga | reverse complement strand
AAACGAAGCTACTGTTGAAGTCCAATGTTCGAAAACTGAAGTCAACAATGAAAAACGGAGGTACATGCTCGAACAGAAAGAAGTCAAAACTCATGTCATGATCAAACTTGCATTCTGCTTAAAAAAAACCTGTAGAATCTCAATACTCCTCTTCGGGTCGTAAAAAACCAAAAGCACCGCAATAGAGCTCCGCTCAGCTTACAGCTAGAAAAAAAACTATTAAGGAAGAGGCAAATATTTTCATCCTAATAAGGAACGTACTTTAAGACGTCACAATGTGAACACAACAACGGAAGTTAGGTTAACGTACACAAAACCTTAAACATCCGCAGCTCCTCGGAAAAAGCGAAAATCAAAAAAATCTTTATTAGAAATTCTACGCTTCACAAGCTTTCTGAAGATTCCACTCACAACCCTGTTACGATAAATATATAGATCGGCGAAAACTGACTGAACAAAAACAACCCAGTTGAGCATATAGTCCCCCCCCCCCCCCCACTAAAGTGCTTCAAAAAAATAGACAAAATCTAATGAAGTCAGAATAAAAAACTACAAAGATCTATTCTGGGCGTATTGAAGTAATAGGGAATTAAATCTGAATAGGATCACAAAGAACACAAAAGTAACTATCATTACCGATATATTAATAGTAAAGAGCTATTATTAACTAATTTTAACATATTTTCGCAAAAACACCAGATGACAAAAAGTACCAATGAACAAAATAAGCTAATTGAAACGTTCACAAAATTTTTGAGCCTAGATAACTCCTCAAAAAATATGACACTCAAAACACTCTCCAAATTGCACATTCTACGCTTGAAGGGCTTTCTAGTGATACCACTCACAATTCACTCTAAAAATAAATCGATCAGCCAAAATTGACTAACAAAAAACATATAGTCCTCCCCCCAAGTGCGGTTGGTACTAAAATTCAAAGTGAAGCCATCCCTCCGCAATATTTCCGTCATTACGCATAAATAACCATAGGTGGCAGATTGCCAGAAAATAGCCGCAATAGATTCGTAAATCGGCAGTCTGAAAAAAAAACAGTAAGGAAAGACCAAAAAAAATCGTCTTTTCATTGAAGGCTGATCTGTTATATTTTGATTAAAAATCTGAATAAGTTTTTGCTGCCTCTATTAGCTGCTCGCTAATGACCTTCATTTAGAGTGACACATACCCATTTGACCTTATCTCTTTGAATTAAAGTAAATAAAAGTCAATTTAAAAGTGAGGAAGTCATTTTTGAGTGAGGTAAGTGTGACCAAAAATTTGATCACGCGCATGAACAAAAAAACTCACTCCACTAAGAGCGAAAAATGACGTCACACATGCAATTCAGTTGAAATTGCCTGAACGAATGAACAAAAAGTGGCTGTGACGTCATATGGTCGTAACAAAAATCATGACGACGAAATAAAAAACATAGCAGGACAAGTCCTGACGTACAACTCAAAGAACTTTCATTGACTACACAGAAAAACTAGACCTAGAAAGGAATATCAGTGAATTGCGAAAACCATTTTAAAAAAATCAGATCAAAAAATAAGAAAAAAAAACAAAAAATCAATGTCAAAATGCCGCATGTGAACAAAAAAAACACTAGCGAGAAATGAATTTTAATTCAAACAAAAAACTAGGCCTAGAATCAGCTGTGAATGGATTGGAAAAAGCGTTTAGAAAAAAATCCGATCCAAAAACCAAAAAAAACCGTAAAAATCAGAGTGAAATTGCCGCATGTGAACAAAAAACAACTGCCGAGAAACCGAAGTTTTGTTCAAACACCATTTTCGCACTCTACATTAAAATTAGAGCGAAAAAATTCACGCCGCAAAAGCACTCGCTTTTCGCTCCATTTCCTGTTTCAGCGTGACCAAAATCACTACTCCAATTGGACTCCAAAATCATGAAAATGTGTGAACAGATCTTAAAAACATAGCCGGAAGAATTCCGGATGCGACTCGAGGCGTCAAAACTTCACTAACAAAACCGTAATTGCAGCGGAAGCCACTACCTTTTATATTAAACCATTAACCACTTCTCCAGGTCTGCTCTAAAAATTGGTGAAATTTAAACCACTATCAACAAGAGAAACAAAATGCAGCAAAATTTTATATTATTGAAAACGTTTGGTAACGTTAAAAAAATCATAATTAATGTGGTCAAAAACCTGATAGTCTGAAAAAGCTGACAAAGTTATCAATAGCCCTCAAATAATTCATGTTTCTAATCTGAAAAAGATCGCGAAAGCAAAGGGCAGATAACAATCTTAGAAACTAAGTTAAATCTTTTCAAAAAAGAAAGCTCCAATTTAAGAATCAGAAAACACCTTAAATTACATTTCTAATCACTGCGATTAAGACAAAAAACAACACACACCTGTTACTTGTTGTACATATGATAGACAACATGATTTCATACTAAATCAAAAATAAAATTGATCATAGAAAAGACATAAGCAGTAGAAGAATATTCAAAGGCAAAAAATCGTTTAAAATAGTACCAAGGCCGGAAGAAAGCTGCAGTAAATAGTCATAAGTGGAAATTTTGGAAGAAGTTTGCCATCAAACTCTCCGTACTGCCATGTGTTGAATGAAATCAATTGCAAACCAAAGAAATGACGAAAATCCAAGAAAAAGCTGAAATCATTCATTTTTTACAACTGAAAAAATCAATATATCGAAAATAAATATAGGTTCCAGGACAAAGCTAGCATGATACTAACTAGAACGTGAAGAATATGGACACAATGTAAGAAACACCGTTACAAAAAGACTTACTTGATTTTTGAAAGTAAAAAATCAAATAAAAAGTCAAGAAAAAGGAATACATTTCATTGTTCAGCATTCGAGACATCAAAAAGACAACGAGTCATCCGAGAAAAAATCCATCCTCCTGAAGGGAATAAAAAAAGCAAAATTCAAACATACGAAAAAAATTGGAACATTTTGCAAAAAAAAGGTCAAAAAACTTTTAAGACTGCATTTATGAAAATAATCTTAACCGATTTTCAAGAACTTAACGCCAAAAAATGAATGATTTTTTATTGAAACGAAATTAAAGTCCCTTATATTGAATAAAAATACTATTTTTAGTAATTAAAAATAAAATATAAACAAAAAACCGACAAAAATTGAAAAAAAAATACTACCAAAATCGGATTAGCATATGTACAATTTTAGAAAACAAAATTACATCGAGGTAGAAAGAGGCGTTGAGTAAATGAATTATAAAAGGGAGTTGCCATATTAGCTGATTTTTGACAAAAAGACGGCTGAAAGCTCCAAAAATGAAGATATTAATAGAAAAAGGCCAAAAAAATAACTAAAAATAAAGATATATGTGCCAATTTTGAAATTGAAACGCATTTTCAGGCTCTGCAAAACACTGTGGTATCAATTTCCGAGGTTTACATTTTATTATAGCATCAAATAAAAATTATTTCAACAAAAACCAAATTACAAGCAAAACAACTGGGCCACTTAGACGAAAAAACGGCTAAAAACGGTTATCTATATGTGCTATTCAGTCAAAACTACTTTTCAAAGTCAAAATGTCATTCACTAAACGCAGCGCATGATCAAAAAACTTCTCTCGCTTAGCGAAAATCTGTTCACCAATACAGCTTTTCTCACTTTCGCTTTTAGGTCAAAATGCCGCGTGAACAAATCTACTTCCTGTGAAAAAAACTGAGAGAAAACCAATACACCTCTTCGAGTCGTATAAAAAAGACAGCGCCCCAATACAATTCAAATTCTTTGAATTGTAAAAAACCAAGAAGAGGCCAATAATAGCCCCAGCTATCGCTGTGCGGCTATTAAATATAATCCAATCGGCTGATGCGGTTCACACCTGAAGTATGCTTCACGGAAGCTCTTTCCTTTACGAGGTCTCTTCAGTAGCAACACTGCTATGTACCCTCTGCCACGTGGATCAGTCCACAGAAGCTCAGGAGCATCCAATAATTTCTCATTCACCTACAACATAGAAACTGTTAAAACAGCACACTTTAGTTAGTATTGATATAACATAAGCGGCAGATTGCCGGAAAATAGCCGCCGTTGATTCCCATAACTCTATTGGGATTGAAAGAAAAGAAAATATCAACAAAAATTGATTTCTGTATAAAAACATTTTTAAGTGCGATTTATTTTGATTTCATTTCGTAATTGAACAAAGTCCTGTCTCTCAAAGAGAGGCTACAGGGTCTAGTATCAATAGCAATAAGCATTAAAGATAGTAACTAAAACTTATGAGAACGAAGTTCAAGTACCGGGCATCTAAAAATGGGCTTTATGGGTTTATCCCGTTTCTGTTTCTGACTTTGATTTTTTTATACTGACTCTCTTCATTTTGAATTGCTTTGCTGAGCAGCTGCTGTTTAAAAGGACTTTGAGCAGAATGACAGAAGACTGAAACTAGCCTAGAGAAGTCAAAAAGATTTCACGCAAAATGTCGAAAAAGCGGCAAAATGGGTAAAGCGAAAAAAAGTTCGACGAAATAAAAAAAAATAGCCAGAAGAATTCCGGAAACGACTCGAAGGAGAAAATTGCCCATCCTTATGACTAAATAACTGAACAACTATTGAGAACACTGAACCTCCACAAATGCCATAAAAAATTAAGGAAGAATAGAAACGGCATTCAAAAACAAATCGAACAAAAAAAACTAGAAAACTTTAATGAGTTTTTTTAATAGTACAAGGAAACATAAAGCCGAATGAAGTCGCTTTGCAATTAGAGCAATGAAAAGCTCGCAAAACAATGGGCAAGTCATAATAGGCTAAGGAACATGTCTAAGATTTAAAAAAAGAAAGAAAAAAAAATAAGAAAAATGGTTTTACAATTTCTCAATTTTTCTGTCAATTTTCCTAAGAAATAATTAGTTATACCAAGAAAACTTTAGACAATTGGTAGTTGAATATTTCTTAAGAAACAAGCTTCTATCCAAATCCCACTTAAAGCATTAAAACAAAAAAACAGGCAAAAAATCATTAAATTTCAGCTAAAAAAACTGATCAAAAACCTCCAAATTAGCATTAAACTCAAATTAACTACTTGAAACCTTCAATTCCTATCAAAACAAGCCTAAAATTAATATGATATCATAATCAAACCTCATAACCATCAAAAGTAGCAAAAAACTGCTTTTAAAAGCCGCACGTCAACAAAAAATTTCGCTCGCACACATCAATTTCTCGCTCTCAAAAACAGCGGTATGAACAAAAACAACTCTCCTTTCGCTCCGCTCTTAACTTTTGTTCAGTGCCAAAATCACTCCAAATTTTTTCACGCGTTTCATTTCCGGCTTCAAAAATCACTCCAATAAAATGATTAAAAAAAGGACTTCTCCAATACTCCTCTTCGAGTCGTAAAAAAAGACAGCGCCCCAATACAATTCAAATTCTTTGAATTGTAAAAAACCAAGAGAACATACAGACGTCTATACACGTCGCAGTTTACCGAAATAATACAGATGCTAATGTTTTCGCTAGTCAGAACAGTTCGTCGATAATTAAATTTTAACAAAGCACCAGCAAATCAATTTTAATTTTTCATTAAGCAGCAAATTTCGTTGAATACCTCGATGATACTAGCGTCAACTGAACTGACAACAGGCATCACTCTCTCCCCAATAGTGACTTCGCACATCACATCCCCACTACTGATTTGTTTTGCCCCCTTCTTCCCTTTTCCAGACACTTTAGCATTTCCTCTGTCCACTCCACTGCTTAGACTGTAGCTCACTTTCACCTGCCCAAAACTTTACCTTCTCGTACATTCCAATAGAATGAAGATTGCACTATTGATATATACATAGCGAGAGAGTGAATTTTCTCAAATATATCGCTTAGGCATTCAAATCATTAATGGTACGTTCTGAAATTGGATCGCCAAAATACCACCAAGTGAAATTTCCTTATTTAAATTTCAGTTCTATAACAACCAAAGAACGCCATCAGAACGGAGCATGTACCACCCAACTGCGTAAGATCCAACGCACCCTCAAATTACCATATTTTTGTCAGAAGCGAAAAAAATACTTTGTTTACGCATGACTTGCAGCTCATTTTTTTTTGTTAAGGCGATCAATATATTTTATGTAGAACCTTGTCAGCAGTATAATAATCAAAAGTGTCCGAAAGGTAAAAAGCAATTGCAGGGATTTTCAAATCCACATAAAAGCGAGAAACAGTGAAAGCGAACAGTCGGTTCTTTCTTTCTTTCTTAATTCTTTCATTCAAGCTGCATAGAAAACAAAACATTGATTGCGTCATATTTCTTGAAGCTCTATTAAACGTTGCTAAACAAGAAAACAATAGGGCTTGATTGTTTAGAATTCCGACAAAGTGCGCTCTAAAGAAGTACAGTTTATATCCACCCTATTGTAATTTCCTCTTATTCTTTAAGTAAAAAGCATTGGAAATTTCAGTAAAAAACAAATGAAAGTTGAGTAATTTATTTTATTTCCTTGAACAATTACCCTTTGATTTATTTATTAAAGAGCATTTATCAATTACTGAGGAAGAAAGGCAGCAACATGGATGGTGAAGTATCTTCCAGCGATTTTTCAAATACTGCAACAGGTATGAGTGGTGATACTGTTTTGACTAAAAAAGTTGATGAACTATCGAAAGTAGTGTCCGGATTAATAGACACGAACAAAAAACAGGAACAAAAAATTATTGATCTCGAAAAAAAAACAGGTTGAAATAAACGACAGACTGAGAGCTCAGGAACGTTACACAAGCAAGGACTGTGTTATAATCTGCAATCCACCCTTTGACTCAAGAGACAGTCGAAATGTGTTGCGAAACACATTGAAATTTTTTGAAAACTTTCTGAATATCAAACTGGACGAAAACAGAATTAAAGCATGTCATATATTACCCGGCACAGCAGCAAATGGATGCCCAGAGTCAGTGATCTGCAAGTTTGTCTATTTTGACGAAAAAGATAGGGTTTTTGGTGCAAAGAGGAAACTTAAGAAAATCAAGAGTCCACTAAATAATCTTAATATATACATTAATGAAATACTGCCTAAATATGAAGCAGAAATAAACAGTGAGGCGAAGAAAATGGGAATGATTACGTCAACAAAAAATTGTACAGTGTCAGTTATGGTTAAGAATCTGCAAAATGAAACATCCTTTAGAGCAGTAAATAACGTGGACGAATTGAATAAAATCCAAAATCCTGTCTTACGGGAGAGTGGACGCAACAAGCGAAAATTTATGAAGGAAGCGGAAGAGCTCTCATGTGAAAAAGGTCAAGAGAGGTTTTCACCTGATAACAAGAGACCAATGAAAAAATGAACTCCATAGCGTAACTCCATACATTAACAGTGGAAACTTAAATTTTTTGTTCTGATTATTAAATAATTTTTTGTAGTAAATTTCATAATAACCCCACACAGTAGCAGTACTAAAATAATGAGACTATAATGTTCCTACTCATTCATTTTGCTCGCAATATTCGCAGCAAGATGGGATGGTAGTAAGTTTAAGGCATATGTCTTCTTTCATTTTAGACTTCTTATCTCATTGTCCTATTTCTCATTGTCCTATTTCTCATTGTCCTAGCAAGTTCTCATTGTCATTTTAGCTCGCGATATTCGCAGCTGAATGGTAAGATGAGAAAATTTTAGGGGTATACCTGTCGCCTTAAGTAGAAAAATCAAACCCCTTCCTGCTTACAGTATGCGCAGCAAAGAGACAATTTAGATGGAAATTTTTAAAATGTTTTAGTGGCAATATATGTCTAGCGATATCCGCAGACAAAGATGCCTTAGATGATTTGCATTTTTAGGTTTTTCATTAAACCATTTTTTTTTAGAATTAAAAAGTCGAAGTTTGCGATATCCGCAACTCTGAAATTAAATTAGGTTAGAAAAAGAAATAAACTCAGTTTTTTTATTGTGGAGGCCTGCGATATTTACTCTTTCTTTTGTCCAAACTTACAAGTTTTAGATTTCTCTCTGTTTTAGGTTTGACAAAAATGCATTTGAAACTCTGATAGAAAATTAAAAATTGGTAATGTGTTCAAGGGAAAAAAAATTTCAAAATGAGTGCAAACAAAATAATCTTGCAAAATATCAGATCGATCTACAAAAATTTGAACGAGTTTGAAGTGTTGATAAAACAACAGGAGAGTCAACCTTTAGCCATGTGTTTGACGGAAACGTGGCTCAAGGACCAATCTAACACAAAGTGCATTAACTTTGATGGCTACCAGGAGATTGCTACAAGCAACCGAAATACCTCTAAAGGAGGAGGGGTTGGGATCTTTGTAAGATTAGATTTACAACAAACAATTATTAAAAAGTTTGGCTGTACCAGTAATCAAATTTTAACTGTGAAAATCAACACAAAAAATGGCAAAGTTTTTTATTAACAGTGATCTATATCAAACCAAATACAAGTATAAATGAAATATCGGAAACTTTGCAGATGTTTTTCGAAGAACTAACTCCGGAACCGGAACAGTTACACATTGTTTGCGGGGATTTTAACATTGACCATAGTAGCAATAACATCAAGCTTACAAAATTAAGACATTTTTAGTTCTTACAATTTAAGGAATATGTCTAACGTTGGGTATACTAGAGAAAGCGCAAAGTCGAGAACTAATATTGACGTAGTTTACTGCTCGAAGACAGTAGAAATTGAAATCATCAAGTCAGCTGTAACGGATCACTATACTGTCCAAATCGTGTTCTCTGACTACGTGGAAAAGACTGTACCACTGAAAAACAAAGTTTACAGGGATTGGACGGCTCTTGAAAACCACTTAATTTTAGAAAAAATGGTTTTTAAAATAAGAGACAAAATAGGCAGACTTATGTCGCACTTTTTTGCTTTGGATTGTGATCTTGCTTTTGAAAAGTTTCAAGAGGCTATCATTGAGGAAGTTGACAATTACATTCCATTGAAAAAATCAAAACCTTCTCAGCAACCAAATTGGATTGACAAGTATAAAAAATTTAGCAGCAAAAAAACAGAGCTTATTCCAGACGTTCTTGAGACACAAAAATAATAAAAACAAGGAGAAGTTCAATAAAATCAGGAATAAGCTGAGAAAGAAAATAAAAGAAAACAAAAGAATCTATTATCAGAAAATGTTGCACAGAAACGCACAAAAGAATTCCAGTAGCTTTTTTAATACAATGAGAACGTTGAGTGGAAATACGCTAAAAGAACAAGAAGAGTTGTCAGAGAAACAGGTTGAAGGTTTCAACATTTACTTCACAACTATCGGAAAAATTTTATCGAATAAATTAATTGATCCTGGAAAAAACGGAAGACAAAAAAGAACTTTAAACAGCATGTTTTTGACCTCAGCAAATGAAGCCGAAATATCACTAGTCATTAAAAAATTGAAAAATAAATATAGCACTGATTGTGACGGTCTCAACAACTTTATACTTAAAAAAATAGAATATGCTATAGCTCCTACATTGACGTTTCTAGTCAATAAGTGTTTCGAAAAAGGAACTTTCCCAAAATGTTTAAAAAAAGCAGTAGTAATTCCTATACATAAGTGCGGGAATGCTTACGAAGCTCAGAACTACAGGCCAATTAGTTTATTACCAACGATTGGAAAAATACTAGAAAAATTACTCTGTGTTCGAATGACCGCATTCCTCGAGAAATACGATTTGCTTAATAAAAATCAATTTGGGTTCCGACAAAAAAGAGGGACTACTGATGCATTAGTTAATTTCCTCGAGGGAATCAGAGAAGACTGGGAAAATGGATTTAAAGAAGTGAAGGCTGTCTTCATAGATCTGAAGAAAGCATTTGATACAGTTGAACAAAATTTGCTCCTTGAAAAGCTAGAAAACATAGGAATGAGAGGACCTGTACATTAATTACTGAAATCTTATCTGAGTGACAGACAACAATGTGTCAAATCGGTTGAGTTTAGGTCGGAATTCTTACCAATAGAATATGGAGTGCCGCAGGGCTCGGTGCTAGGCCCACTGCTCTTTCTAGTTTATATAAACGATATTCAGGAGTTCTGCGGTGACTCAACTGCAATTTTGTTTGCTGATGACGCTGTTTTGAAGCAAAATGTGTATTCAAGTAAAGAAAAATTTGAGAAGTCATTAGAATCTGTAGCCGACTATTTTTTGCAAAACAAACTGACACTCAATTTAGAAAAAACGCATCTTGTGAATTTGAACGCAATCAGAAAATCTTCTCAACAAGAGATAATTTTGCAGAATGATGCCATCTGTCAAAAAACGTCTTTAAAATACTTAGGAGTACATATTGACGAAAAACTTAATTTTAATCGGCATATCCTCGAATTATGTGCGAAACTAACCAAATTTTCTGGATTGTTTTATAAATTGAGATCAATTTTAACAACTGCACAGCTTCTTGTAACATATAAAGTTTACGTACAACCAATACTAAATTATGGTGTTTTAGTCTACGGAACCAGTAGCAAGACAACACTTCAGCCTCTAGAAGCAAAAGTAAAACAAATTGCCAGAATCATTTTTAAAAAGAGAGAAACGGAATCAACACTGCAAAATCGAGAAAAGTATAAAATGCATTCGATCAAAGATTTGCACATTTTTGAACTGTTTAAAAAACTAACAGAGATACTTAGATCAGAATGCGAAATAAATAGTCTAAAATTTCTTATAACAAAGAAAGAAATAGAGTCAGTTGAGTTAAAAAGAACATCATCCCGTCAGTTAAAAAGTACAAACGCGGTTAGTGGACTTAGCCCTAAACGACTAGGAGTAAGAATAAGAAAATTGTTAAATGTTATATTAAAATTTAACCCCAATTTCATTTCAGAAGTACAAATCTTGAGTAAAAAAGAATTGAAACGTTATCAGTATAGTTTTAGAGACAATTACATTAGCAATAACCAACAAATAGTTTCGTTAATATATTGAGCCGATCATTTCAAATCCTTAGCATCTTTAGCATCTGACAATCTGTCTTTTAAAGTTTCTTAGTACTGCTACTGGCATCACTTGACGAGGACCATCGGACCTTTTGATGACCTATCAAGTAAGTGGCGGTTCTGTGCGGCCTAGTTTGTACAGCAATGCCAACTTACTTGAAAACAATTTATTACATGTTCGAATACTTTTGACAAAATAAAATATTTACTATTTCACTATACTAAGATTTACTAGATCTACTACTAACTATTTTTTTCGCCGATTCGAAATTAAAGAAAAAATCAGTTATACAAAATCTCGTTTTAAGTACCCTGAATAACGATTGGACTATATTTGCCGAACAAAACTTTATTGCAGTCACTGTTCTGAAAGATTTTTTAAAAAGTTTGGCTTTATTTTAAAACAAATAATGTACTGAAACAAGACTATGATGAACTTCATCAGTATCGATTGCATGAAAAAGACTAATAAACTAATCCACCTAAACTTGGTTTCTAACGAGATACACTTTTTATTGCGATATACAAAGCGTAAAACAGACTCACCAAAAACATTCTTCAAAAAACAAGACGGCTAGTGCGAGTCTGTGCGTGGCACAGAAAATTCTAGAGTTGTAGGAGACAGTGAAATAAAAAAAATTAAGGCATCATTGCGGAAAGAGGTAACCTTGTTATAAAGACAACACTTCCAGAAAAAAATTGCCAATTTTAATGCGTCAAAAGTAATGCAACGAGTTTCAAGCTCGCTATCTTCAGCAACTTGCATTCAACTTTTCAAGATGCCAATTAAAGATTTCATTACTGAAAGCTGATACATCAGAAACTGTATCGACAAATTTGGGGCTTATGTGGGAACATTTCACATTGCAAAACATCAATTTTCGAAGTTACTGGGTTTTGTCACTATTTTTATGGCCATGTTTTAAGATTAGGGTTATAAGCATGTGGGGTTCAAGTTCGGATATATCCGCCGATATTTTTTAAGGATACCTGTTTTTGGGACAAGAGTGGAAAACAGTGACAAGATTTGCCATTCTTTTCAAGCATATATGTAACTGAATTTTACGAGTCACCTTTTCCACTGTCGCAGCATCTAAAAAAGGTGACGAAATTCCTGTAGTTTAACCAATCTCAGCACTTGAATTTAGGTTGGAACGCATTTATGTCACACCTTTGAAACTTGACTTATATATTTTTCAAAAAAAAATCAATCTTGTCAGCCATTCATTAAATCATCCCAACTTCATCAGCCTTTCAATTGATATTTTAAAACCAATACCGTATAGAATCGAGATAATCGACATAACCGACTAAACGTGTGGGACTAAATGGGACTAAGAAGCTCAATAGTGGGCTTCAAATAACCACATTAGAGGTTAACATATACCACTATTAAGATTTAAAGTGAAAAATGGCACCAGTTTCGGAGCACTTCTCGTTTGACTTTTAGTATTAAATTGCCGCCAATTGAGTTCAGCAGCTTGAAATTGTGATTGAAAGAGAATTTTAGATCACGCGAAATGCAAAAGAAAAGTCAAGGACGTAAAAGTCACTCGAAAAGTCAAAACCGTCAAGCAAAAATTTTGCATAAAAAAGACACATTTACAATAATTGCTATGAACTTCGTTCAGGAGCAATTAAACAATGAAAATTTATAGCATAGGCAAGGGTGGGGATTAGGGGTGGGGTGAAGTGAGGGGGACTGATGTGGTCAAACTCTACCACCCCACTTCACCGCCCTTCACACCATGAGTATACGTCTCCAAAACAGTTTCTGTGAATCGCATACTTGGGAACTAGCGAGTTTAAAGGCTCTAAGAGAACTTGATGCCCTTTTGGCGCTGCCTGTTTATCCCGTTTTGAGAACCAAAAAGACAACAAATGGGTCAGTGGAAAAATCGGTCAAGTGAAAAATTGCATTAAAAAGATCACAGGACTAATATAATTGCTACAAACTTCGTTTGAGCTCAATTAAAAATCTTGTAACTGTGCCATGAATATTACAAAACGAATTGCAATAGATTGACTCTCACTATGTATTATTACCATTGTGATTAAAGGGACGATTCTCTCATTCTGTGCAGGAAAGGTTCAAAACCTGGGAGAAAATGTATATATAGGCAACAATCTTAAAAATCAACTGCCATTCTTGCCAAGTCCTCAAACAACTTGGTACGACAGTTAAAGTTTTGGATAAATGCTCAATTTTGGTCACAATTGCTAGTCTGTACTCGTGATTTTAAAAAGTTGGGAAAATGAGAACAGAATTTCAGTTCTACTTAACTTCATTTTCGCTTCATAAAATAATTTAGCCAAATAGTTTCTACATACCGCGTTAGACAGTAATTGACTTAATGGATACAAAATGTGAAATCAAAATTGCTAACCTTTTCTCTAAGTCCGTCTGCATTAACCTTGCACGCTTGAAGTATATCGTGCTCATCAGAGATGGTCACAACACAAACTAAAGCATTAGTGTGCTGAAGATAGAGCAGTTTGGAGCTGTGACAGAGATAATGGCTGAAATATCGATCAATGAAGTTGACATGTTCTGGCAACTTCTCCTCATCTGCATTTGTGTGCATATTAAGGGATAATTCCCTTTTCGTGGGAAGCAGCTTGCTGTACTCGTCAGAGTAGGATGCTAAGCATTCAACGAAACTCTGATTTAGTCACAAGACAGAAAGATGCTCACATTGCCCATTCTCACAAAACACCCATACCAAAAATCTGAAATAAACAAAATAAGAGAGAAATATATAACCGTTTTCTCCAAAAAAGCAACATTGAAAACAACAATAATTCGAAAACACTCAAGGTAAAATTTCAAAAAAAAAATATAAATTCAAAATAATTTTTGTAAAATAGCTAAACTGACTGAAAAACTACCATTTTATATTGAGCGAATTAGTGTTTAACTTCGGAACACTTTTGTACTCAGCGAACAGAAATGAGCCATCTCCTCCCACTTCTTCATTACTTTCTGTCGCATAGGAATAAAAATCTGTTTGAAAAGTGGGTTCTGAGACTGGAAGTGACAAATACTTCCGAGTCACATTGCTCAATAACTCCTTATTGCTCACACTTTCTGATCTGAGTTGACCTCCACCGTTTAAGCACGCTGATGGGCAGGCCATAATTTCTACGTAATCGTATTTCAAATTCTTTTTCTTCAACTTCATAGCAAAATTTCCCAAATTTTTGAACCCGTAGGCAACAGCGAAGCGTAGCTTGACTTCACCATCGACGGTTAGAAAGAGTTCTTTGTGATCAGTGCTTCTTTTGGTAACAAAATCAATAGACGGGCGCACTACGTTGAACAACTTTTCAGACGCATATTTGAAAACATACTCAATATAACCTCCTGCTCCACTGCCCTCGTGGGAGGTGAATTGATAGGCTCTTTTCTGTTTCTCATTCAGTAAACTCAACAAACAGTCAAAAGGCGTACCATCTAACGTGTCCAAACTGCTCCCAGTTTCAGCTATCATTAGAAATAATTCGTTAGTTGCAACCACGCAATCCATTTCCTTAATTTCTGTTCCCGGAACAACAAAATCTGATCTCAGTGCTTCTAGTTTCTTATCGAAACAAGGCATCACTGTGAAATGGTAGATGTTAGAGGGATCCTCATTTAACACTTTTGCCAGGTGTCGCTTTACCAAGCTACCCATCATCTGTTGCGGAGACTTCACCCTGGAAATATAGGGCAAAATGAACTCTCCGTGGGTTTTCTCAGCATAACAAATCCAGCCTGGACAAGACGACGTGAAAACCGGCAAATTTTCTTTGGATCCCCGAAATCTTTTGACGAACTCTTTACCACTTTCAAGCAACGTGAGATTTCGGCCGACATTTGTGTCGAACACATAATTGACACCCAGTGACTTGAGGAAAGATGAAACTTTAGCAGCAGTCGACTCAAAGCTCTCTTTATAGAATTCAGCCAACGATGCTATACTTTGTGGAGAAATGGAGGCCGCAATGATATCCCCGAATTTTCTGTTCCTAAATACACATTTTCATTTCAAATTTGCACACGTAGTTATAATCAACAGCGGAATAAAAATGAGGAGCAACGCCTTTTCCATTTGCAAATACCCGATGAACCTAATCATTGCATTTGTTAAGAATTTAGCACAGCTGTAGATAGGCAGTCACACTACTACTAATATATCTATTTTTATTATGATATATGCAACTAAGGTACCAGTTAAAAACGGCAATAAGCGCCTGTATACCGCCAAAATTACCTGCGAATTGCAGCTCTGTGCTACACCTACAACTTCGAGTAGCTTCCAGAATTATTCCGACTATGTTCTATTCAAGAGTGCAATTCTAAAATTGGTCGTGGTACAATGAGTTCAGAGAAATTTTGAGAAAATTGACCAATTCACGAGGTGGGGAAACTGCAATGAGAGGAAATTTTGGGTGCCGTTTACCTGCGCCATTTTGTTTCTATTCCACTAGATTCATGACTCAGCCGAAAAATTCTCATCCCTCCTAGAATTTGTGCTTGCAAAAATTGAAAATTAAAAAATTATTTCGAGAGCACCGATTTAATTGATATACTTGATAATGTGATAAAATGGCAACTTATTTCAGAAAACGGATCTAACTAATTTATAGGCGGCTAAGCTGGAAAAAACGTCAGTTGTCACTTATAAGAGTCCGACACCTTTGCAAAAACTTACAAATATCGTCCCTTGAAAAAAATTGATTCTCCGAGTGATTGATTACCGAGCAAAAAATTGATTTATCAGCTAAATTAAAACTATACAGTATTTTTTCTGAAGTAACAATGAGAAACTTGACTCAAATCGGATATTTAAATTCTTAAAAACATACCTGACGAATATTCTAAACATAACCGACTAACGTCGGGCTAGCCACGGTTTAGTGAGGCTAGCTTTAGCGTACTTGAAGGGGTGTGAAATGAGCGCAGCGGTGGGGGGAGGCTGATGGGGGCACCAGTGGGGGTGGGCAACAGTGGGAGGGTTTTTGGCTGCACGGGCCCCTTCTTGCCTGAACGATGTGCAGGGAGGGGATTGGGAGTGAGATGGGGGCTGATGTGAGGGGGGGGGGGGTTGGGGATCAACCTCTTAACAACCGCCCTTCACACCATGAGTATACGTCTCCAAACAAATTTATGAAAAGCGTACTTGGAGAAACAAACAGTTCTTCTCCCTGCCTTGACCAATTAATTCATCATATTTATACAATGAAGAGGTAGAATTTCATGCACTGCTAACAATAAATGCGCTTTTACAGACTCTCAGAGCGATTTTAAGTTTCTGAAAAACCTTAGCATGTTCAAGAGAAATTATAATGTTTTTTTTCTAATCTCCGGTTCCACGAAAAATAAAATTTGGACCCCCGAGAAATTACGAACATCTTTGCAATGTTATGAGAAATGCAACAACAAAACATAACTGACTAACGTCGGTCAAATTGCTCTCAAACGACCCACGAGCGGTTATCTTCGTCAGTAGCTAGTCACAGTTTAGTGAGGCTAGCTTTAGCGTACTTGAAGGGGCATGAGGTGAGCGCAGTGGGGGCGGAGAGAGGGAAACGGAGGGAGGGGTATCTTTGGCTGCATGGGCCCAACGGCTTGAACGATGTGCAGGGGTACACGTTGGGGGTGGGGGCGGCTGATGTGAGGGCGGGGGTGTGCGATCAATTTTTACGAACCGCTCTTCACACAAGTATAATAAGTACAACTCTCCGAAACAGTTCCTGTGAATCTCACACTTGGAGACTAGTGAGCTGATAAGCTCTATGATAACTTTATCCCGTTTCTGAGGACAAAAAATTAAATGGATCAAACGAAAAATTGTATAAAATAATGCCAACAGGACAAATATTATAAAACAATTCTACTATAATTCAGCGTTAATGAGTAATAGATGATGACATCACATCACATAAGAGAAGCTGAAACACAGTATCAACAAAAGAGCTAAGGAAAGAGAGATAATTTGAGAGATAAAGCGTGAATGAGAAAGAGAAAGAAAAAACCCATCAGAAAGAGAAAGCTAGGAATATTTTGCTGATGGGATTCGACTCTGCAGGTTCTAGTTTTCTAGCCTTGTTAGTAATTGAAAAGTGCAAAATTTAAGAGAAAAGTTTCCCGATTTTGAGAAAATGTTCCAAAACATTTTTTGTCTGTTTAGTTCTGTCAAGTAACCCATCTGCAAAACTTAAGGTTTTGATGGCTAGTATTGTTCGTTTAACTCAGAATAGGACAAAAATAATCAAATATTTTAAAAACAATTGCAATGTTTAACAAAATCTTGCTAAAAACTGGTATATTAATATCTTCAGAACCAGATCATTGTCTCCAGAGACTATACAGTAATCCTACCTCAAGCCTCAAATAGTTTCACTGGCTCATAAAGATCCACAAACTTGGAACATGATAATAATTTTCCAAAAACTTCAAATTTTATCAAAAATTGTTAGTTGAAATATTGATAACCACTTAATTAACTCTAAACTAGGCAAAAAGCTTAATATCAAATCTCGGAGGAGTTCTTGAGCCCCTGGTGCCAGAAAAAAAAATCAAAAAAAATCAAACACTATTAAAAAAAAACAATATTCAGAATAAAATATTTTTTTAAAAAAATGCCAAATTTCGTAATAATTAAATCTTGAAAAACATTCCATTACATCTCGAAATTATGCAATAAGCTACTATCGAGCACTATAGGAGGTTCCTTGGCTTTTCTCATGTTTAGGTTTTTCCAGCCTCAAAAGCCAAGGAACCTCCGATAGTGTTCGATAGTAGCTTATTGCATAATTTCCAGATGTAATGGAATGTTTTTCAAGATATAAATATTACGAATTTTGGCATTTTTCAAAAAATATTTGCAATTTTGAATATTGCAAGTTTTTTGAATAGGGTTTGATTTTTACTTTTTTTTCTGGCACCAGAGGCTCAGAGAACTCCTCCGAGATTTGATATTAATCTGCTGCCTAGTTTAGAGTTAATGGAGTGGTTATCAATATTTCAACGACTCGACTTTTATCAAGTTTTGATAATAAGTTGAAGCTTTTGGAAAATTATTATCATGTTCCAAGTTTGTGGATCTTAATGAGCCAGTGAAACTATTCGAGGCTTGGAGTAGGATTACTGTATAGTCTCTTGAGACAATGAGCTGGTTCTGAAGATATTAATACACCAATTTTTAGCAAAAGTTTGTTAAAAATTGCAATTGTTCTCAAAATGATTGATTATTGTCATGTTTAGGTTTTTCCAGCCTCAAATTATGAAAAAGTTTTGCAAATTCGAAAGTTCAAAAAAGTTGCTGAAATTTGTGATATTAAGAAGTTGGCAAGTAATAGATGCTCACGAAAAACTTTTCAAGAAATTATTATCAAACCCTAATGGAGGTTTTATAAACCCTGAGGCTGAAACAACCTGAGTAATGACAATAAATGTCGAAAAAAATTAAAAAATTGCAAATTTTCTCAAAATGCTAAATTTCATGATGTTAGAATCTTGAAAAACATTACATTACATCTAAAAACTATACAGTTACCTATTATTAAAACCTAGTTGAGGTCTGTTGGCTCTTGAGACGGGAGATACCTAAAAAACAACATATTTTCAAACAAAAAAATTGCAAGTTTTCTGAACATAGCCAGCAGATTGCCGGAAAATAGCCGCTTGTGGCCTTCCATGAACTGAAAAAACTAAAGACATAAGATAGACAGATTGGCCAGACTCTAATACTCAAGAATTAGGGCATATACAGTTGGCACTACTTGAATGCACAGCATTGATCTTTAACTAGTAAATATTTATAAAATTTAAAGTTCATTAAGTGATTCCAGAAGTCATTTTTTTAGTGAGGTAAGTCACAAGATCGACCTGAAAGTAGGACAAGTGACGTCACGAACACAAACTTTAACTGCAAAACAGAAGGAGTTACTGAAGTCATGGAAAAAGTCAATTCCAAGAAGTCAGGTGGTAAGAATCAATGATGGAGACGACGAATTAAAAAAAACACGATGTCTACAATAATAGCCGCTATCGCTTCGCGGCTATTAAAAATGATGCTATAATTTGTGATATTAAAAAGTTGAAATCTACTCCATGTCCAATAAGAAAGTTTTAGTAACTTACTATCAAACTGTTAAGGAGGTTTTCTGGCCCCTGGGTCTAGAAAAACTTGATAAATGACGAAAAAAATTTCCAAGATGTCAAAAAATGCTAAAATTCGTGAAGTTAAAATGTTTTTTAAAAAACCATTCCATTACCACTAGAGACTATACATTAACCTATTCTCAAACACTAGAGGAGGTTCCTTGACACCTAGGGCTAACAAAACTCAAGAAAAGACAAGCATTTTCAAAAAGCTTGAAAAATTTGTGAAAATTAGTATAAATTTGCTTGTTTCTGTTTGGATTACCAAAACATAGCTCTTAAAACAGTCATAAAAAGTACTTATCTCTTGATAAAGATCTTTATCGACTCTAAATAGCTTCAATTTTAGACTGCTCCAACGAAAAATGGCGAAAAAACACGAAAAAACATTTTGTGCTCAAAAACTCCTAAAATGACCTTTTAAACTTAAACTACAGCCTTCCCGGAAACCTTCATTATACTAAGCACTTGAAGGACTACTAAACGCGGCTAAGAACCTCTATAAAACTTTAAGCACGCTACGCGTTTATCCCGTTTTTAAGGACAAAAAGTCAAATGGGCCAGACAAAAAATCGGTCAAGCGAAAAAATGGCATAAAAAAAGACGAACAGGTTTAATATAATTGCTACAAACTTCATTAATTATTTTCTTTTAGAATGCTGCTAATCATTAAAGGTGACCTCCGGTACCCATGAAGCCTTTAGTATGTTCACACAATTTTTAAAGAAGCCGCCAAAAAGTTTAAAACGAGAATCTGCAGTCAATATGGTACCAAAAACATACAATGGCAAAATATTCCGTGTGCAAAAATAACTATTTTATATTATAGTCACGCGTATCATGCGGTATAAAAATGTACGGTATAAATGTTAGATTTAAATAGCCCATACATTAGGATCTTTTCCAAAATACTTCCATCTAATTGTCTGTAACTTTATTTCATAACTGTTGAATGTAAAAGCTTGGAGCCAGCTTATGAAGCCAAAATACGGAACAAAAAAATCACTGGAATTTTAAGAACCCTTTGAACCGCGAGCCGGTGTTTTTAGATGAAAGGCTAACAAAATCTGACAGAGTGAATGAACTATGATCATCAAAAGGATTCAAAACTACTTCGAATAACAGAAAACATCAAGTGTTCTTGAAGAAAAATAAAGGCATTGTACAATTGCAAACAGTAGATGTAAAACAGATATCGAAGATATTGGCGAAAAGGGAGTGGTTGTGCCATTAAAAATGAAGTATGAAAACTATCCAAACAGCTTTCGACTACCATCAGAGGCGAAAGAATATTTGGTTTCGACCTTAGTCAATCTTTCGCTTCAACTACAATTCATGGAGTTCAGAGCCAAAATTTCCAAGTCTGTACTTCGAGTCCAACCAGCGAAAGGAGTCTGATAAATCAACAACTGAAATATATGGCGGAGGATGAAAAATTTTGCACTAAATACGAGTTCTTTTATATATTAATCCCCCAATAGAAAAATGCGTTGCGGGAAGTACATGACGAATCGGGACACAATGTATGGCGTTGCTGTGCAGCGCTAGTTTTTTCCAGTCGTGAACACAAATAACCCTGCATGGGTGTGAGGGGGGGGGGACGGGAAAGGGGTGTGAAGAGCACGGTGTCGAGCGTTACGCCTGGAACGCTGTGGTGTGGGGGCTGATTTAGGGGGAGGGGCGAAGGGGGTGGGTTTGAAATGGGGGGTCAAACGCTAAGAACCAGCCTCCACGCCATGCATTCATGTCTCCAACAGAGTGTAGTTGAATCCAATACTCTAAAATCGTTGAATCGCATACCCAAAAGGCTCTAAGAGAACGTTAGGCGTTACCTGCTTATGTCGATTTGAGAACAAAAGTCAAAAGGGTCGAATGAAAAACCAGATAAAGACCACCGCACTAATTTGAGGGCTGCAAGCTTTGATTAAGAGCATTTAAAGACTAAATTCAAAGATTTGGAACATTGAAAAATTTCATGTTCGTAAACTCATACAGTACAAATTCTTACTGAATTTCGAACATTCGAGGCCAAAAAGCATTAAAATTACGAATAAGGCATAAGGTGAATTCATACGCCGCACAGAAAAGCTTATTCTGATAAACGAACCCAAGCAAAAAATTTAAAAGAAACGACTAAACGTCGGAAGAATTGCTCTCGAACGACAAGTGGGAGTCCTAATGAATTGCAGCCTGCTTAAGTCGTTTGACTAACATCCCGTTTGCTTGAATCCAATTGCAGAAACGTACAAGACCATCATTGAAATTCAAGGAGTTGAAATTCAAAGAGCATTTAAAGACTAAATTCAAAGACTTGGAACATTGAAAAATTTCATGTTCGTAAACTCATACAGTACAAATTCTTACTGAATTTCAAACATTCGAGGCCAAAAAGCATTCGAATTACGAATAAGGCATAATGTGAATTCATACGCCGCACAAAAAAGCTTATTCTGATAAACGAAACCAAGCAAAAAATTTAAAACAAACGACTAAACGTCGGAAGAATTGCTCTCGAACGACAAGTGGGAGTCCTAATGAATTGCAGCCTGCTTAAGTCGTTTGACTAACATCCCGTTTGCTTGAATCCAATTGCAGAAACGTACAAGACCATCATTGAAATTCAAGGAGTTGAAAACTAGTTTCGCGTCATCAGCATAGTGGGCTTCAATAGTGGGCTTCAAATAGCCACATTAGAGGTTAACATATACCACTATTCCCAAATACCACTATATACCACGACAGTCCCAAAATACATATGCCCTTTTTTGCGGTTGACTAACCTCCCGTTTGCTTGAATCCAATTGCAGAAACGTACAAGACCATCATTGAAATTCAAGGAGTTGAAAACTAGTTTCGCGTCATCAGCATAGTGGGCTTCAAATAGCCACATTAGAGGTTAACATATACCACTATTAAGATTTAAAGTGAAAAATGGCACCAGTTTCGGAGCACTTCTCGTTTGACTTTTAGTATTAAATTGCCGCCAATTGAGTTCAGCAGCTTGAAATTGTGATTGAAAGAGAATTTTAGATCACGCGAAATGCAAAAGAAAAGTCAAGGACGTAAAAGTCACTCGAAAAGTCAAAACCGTCAAGCAAAAATTTTGCATAAAAAAGACACATTTACAATAATTGCTATGAACTTCGTTCAGGCGCAATTAACCAATGAAAATTTATAGCATAGGCAAGGGTGGGGATTAGGGGTGGGGTGAAGTGAGGGGGACTGATGTGGTCAAACTCTACCACCCCACTTCACCGCCCTTCACACCATGAGTATACGTCTCCAAAACAGTTTCTGTGAATCGCATATTTGGGAACTAGCGAGTTTAAAGGCTCTAAGAGAACTTGTTGCCCTTTTGGCGCTGCCTGTTTATCCCGTTTTGAGAACCAAAAAGACAACAAATGGGTCAGTGGAAAAATCGGTCAAGTGAAAAATTGCATTAAAAAGATCACAGGACTAATATAATTGCTACAAACTTCGTTTGAGCTCAATCAAAAATCTTGTAACTGTGCCATGAATATTACAAAACGAATTGCAATAGATTGACTTTCACTGTGTATTATTACCATTGTGATTAAAGGGACGATTCTCTCATTCTGTGCAGGAAAGGTTCAAAACCTGGGAGAAAATGTATATATAGGCAACAATCTTAAAAATCAACTGCCATTCTTGCCAAGTCCTCAAACAACTTGGTACGACAGTTAAAGTTTTGGTTAAATGCTCAATTTTGGTCACAATTGCTAGTCTGTACTCGTGATTTTAAAAAGTTGGGAAAATGAGAACAGAATTTCAGTTCTACTTAACTTCATTTTCGCTTCATAAAATAATTTAGCCAAATAGTTTCTACATACCGCGTTAGACAGTAATTGACTTAATGGATACAAAATGTGAAATCAAAATTGCTAACCTTTTCTCTAAGTCCGTCACTAAAACCACCCCAGTTCACGTGAAAGGGGACGGGAAAGGGGTGTGAAGAGCACGGTGTCGAGCGTTACGCCATGAACGCTGTGCAGTGGTGTGGGGGCTGATTTGGGGGGAGGGGCGAAAGGGGGTGGGTTTGAAATGGGGGGTCAAACGCTAAGAACCAGCCTCCACGCCATGCATTCATGTCTCCAACAGAGTGTAGTTGAATCCAATACTCTAAAATCGTTGAATCGCATACCCAAAATGCTCTAAGAGAACGTTAGACGTTACCTGCTTATGTCGATTTGAGAACAAAAGTCAAAAGGGTCGAATGAAAAACCAGATAAAGACCACCGCACTAATTTGAGGGCTGCAAGCTTTGATTAAGAGCATTTAAAGACTAAATTCAAAGATTTGGAACATTGAAAAATTTCATGTTCGTAAACTCATACAGTACAAATTCTTACTGAATTTCGAACATTCGAGGCCAAAAAGCATTAAAATTACGAATAAGGCATAAGGTGAATTCATACGCCGCACAGAAAAGCGTATTCTGATAAACGAACCCAAGCAAAAAATTTAAAACAAACGACTAAACGTCGGAAGAATTGCTCTCGAACGACAAGTGGGAGTCCTAATGAATTGCAGCCTGCTTAAGTCGTGGCGGAAGTAGGGGGAGCCTAAATGGGACTTAGACGTTCAGAGAGAGAGAGAGAGAGAGAGAGAGAAACTTAATTCCCGATTAAGGGCCAATAAATAAAAATCAAAGAAATTCATTTCTACTATTTAACATTTACAAAGCTCGTACAAGTGGGGCAATTGCAACAAACAAACCATGAGCATTGAAAACAAGGATTGAAACATGTGATGATGGATTCAAAATGTTCGACAATCTTGTTGATCTTGAAGTAGTCATGATCGATTATCCCATGACGAAAGAAAAAATTGATCATGTTGATGGACCGTTCGTAGAAAGATCCAGGGACTACTTTACGTTTGAGTTTGAACTTGTTTCTCCGTCTTCTCGTCACACCAAGAGATGAAACTTCAACATTATCACAGAGGTCGCTCAATAGCTTCATTTGGGCCAAGAGAATGAACAGTCGGCAGTCCTCAACTTGGATTCGAACGGCCGTCGGTAGGATTTTATGTGTGAGAAGAGTGTCCCAGTAGTTCCTAGAAATCCCGTAAACCCATCTCAAGCATTTTTCTTGAATATTCTCGAAAGCCCTGAGGTCTGCAAGTGAAAAGCAACAGATTTGAGAACCATAGAGGAGTATTGGAACATAGGCGACGTAGAGCTTGTGCTTGATATGTGATGGAGTGCTCCAAGGTATAGTATTTTTAAGCTTGTAGAAAGCTCTGCGGCTGTTGGTGACTTTACATTGAGTGTGCGTGTTCCATTTTAACTTTCTGTTGACATAAGCTCCGAGATCCTTCACGCACTCTTGTTGTGGAATTGTGATGTTGATGTACTCTAACATGGGCTCGACAGTCCCAAAATACATAGGCCCAGTTTTGCGGTTGACTAACATGCCGTTTGCTTGAATCCAATTGCAGAAACGTACAAGACCATCATTGAAATTCAAGGAATTGAAAACTAGTTTTGCGTCATCAGCATAGTGGGCTTCAATAGTGGGCTTCAAATAGCCACATTAGAGGTTAACATATACCACTATTAAGATTTAAAGTGAAAAATGGCACCAGTTTCGGAGCACTTCTCGTTTGACTTTTAGTATTAAATTGCCGCCAATTGAGTTCAGCAGCTTGAAATTGTGATTGAAAGAGAATTTTAGATCACGCGAAATGCAAAAGAAAAGTCAAGGACGTAAAAGTCACTCGAAAAGTCAAAACCGTCAAGCAAAAATTTTGCATAAAGACACACACGTTTACAATAATTGTTATGAAATTCGCTCAAGAGCAATTAAAAATGAAAACAATTGGACAGAAACCACTGAAATCGATTTTGTAAAAAACCGCCCAAAACTGCAAAGAATTCTAAGAGAACACCCCACGTCAAAAAATTGATCTATGCAATGCTTGATTTAATGAAAGGCCTTATCATATGTACTTAATGATAATAATATATTTGAACACCTATGTTATGCAGATGGAAGTGCCTGCGTGAAATCTGAAAAAGTAGGGTTAGCAAAAATACTAGCGACTTTCTTGAGTACTTCCAGAATCTGCGAATAGCTTTGCTGCTCAATCAACATGGTCTCTGCAGTCGTAACGCAACCAGAGCAAGCTAAACAGTCATTAAGTGTAATCTTTGCCTTCTGAAGTACGACTTCATTTCCGTTGGACTGGAGCTCTTTGTAAGTTCCGTCTGACTCAACTTTAATTGTACCACGTGTAGAATTTTGATAGCTTGAAGTCTCCAATACTGCAGGCTTTATACAATCTTGTGAAGGAGCAATAAAGTCATCCAGTCCCGATATTTTTACACCCACAGAAAACATCTAGAACACGGAAAACTCTGGATTCATGCTGGATTTCAAATAGAACATTTTTTAATATGGTAACGACTTTTCAGCAAGCATGCAGTAATGACAAAACACCTGCCCAATAAAGACGGTTTTTAAAACCAGCAAAGTGACCCAACTTAAATCAGATTTTGCGAGTTGCAAATCACACAGCCTACGAGAAATGTTGAGAATGCACTTCCAACTATATCGGTCAAATTTGTGGACATGTAACAGCAAGAATTTCGGGGTCTTTCCCATGATAGTCCCCTCCCCATTATAAGAAAGTTACCATGATTGGTGAGGGGGGGGGGGCTATAAGTTAAACTAAGCATGGGGGCTATAAAGACCGAATGTTGGAACACCAAAAGAGTCGCCATTTTTTTACTCTTCGAAATGCAATTGACACAAATCCATTAATACACCCTTGTTGTATGCGATCCGTAAGAAAACATTTTATGAAGTTTGGGGATTGTAATGCAAAACGGCATGTACAATAATACCATTATCAATTTCTTGTTGGACTGATTCAATGAAAAATAGAAGAGCATCATGTGCTGATACTATACGTCGAAATCCAAACTGAAGCGGCGATAGTAATTTCCTACTCTCAATATAACTTGTGATTTGTTTATGCACGCTTTTTTCGATGGTGTTCTACCTTCGGCCGAAGCAATTTTGCCAACAGAAAAAAAAACGCTTTAGCTCGCTTCGATTCAGCCAGCAACATCTCTAGTTACAATTACAACTATCGCGGAACAAAATCCACCATCAAAGTGAAAAAGATTACACTTAATTTCCATAATGTCAACGACACCATCGATACAAACTCCTTATAACAGATAAAACACTCAATCGGTAACAGGAGCCTACATTAAAGAGATGTTTTTTCAGACAGCACTAGAACACAGACAACTTTTGGCGAAAATATATGAGCAAAAGTAACATCCTCTCTTCTCCAACAACAGCACCCATGGAAGATTAAAACGTGTATTTACGATTATAAATAAATAAGGATAAAGCAGATCCGACATAGCTTCTTTTTTTCACCTTCTTCAATATAGACGAGAAAAATAGACGGTGGTATGATCCACCCAATGGACGGACCAGTGGGTCCCCCACTATGAAACATCACAGCAGCGTAATAAAATTTTCCGCAAGAATACGTTGTACGTTTAAATTTACATCAATACGCTAGGCTCCAGGAGAAGCGTTCGAATGTTGAAATAATACCACACTAATTAGGAGTTTAGCCTTCCCTCCCGCACAACAACATTATAGGTATTATCAACCTCAGCAGCACATTTAGTGCCATGACAGCCTCTGAGAGATAATTTCTAGGCATAGTTGTTGTTGTTGTACAGAGATCACAGCCACAGCTGCGATGACACTCTCTCTGTCGTCATGGTTAAAACAATGTACCGTTGTTTCGACAGCTGTTGCAATCACGATTTGCAACGTGCAGCTATTATGAGCAGAAAAAAACTTTCATTGACAAATTTCGATATTACCTGCAAATGCAATTCTTTGGACCAATTTTCTTGCTTCTGCCTTGCTCGCTCGCGAAATTTTTCTTCGTTCAAATATACGTTATTGTGTCCTGGTATGTGTATCCTATTTTTTCACAGAATTTTGTTTCCAGTTGCTCTAGTGAAACCACGACAGGTTTGTTGTTGTTGTTGTGACTTTTCGGCATCAAGCCGAGGGGATAGCTCTCATAGAAGTTTTACGATAACATGTATACGCATTGAACTTATAGCAGACTTGCACTAGCAACACAGTTTTATTTAGCAAAAATATCCTTCTAAGCTTGTTTTTGGCAGAGAATCAAGATTAGATTCATGTCTGCCGAAATCAGCCACTAAAAAACTAATTTCAGATGTATTTGGCAGCTAGAAGCTTGATTCTTTGAGTTGAGGAGAAACGTGAGTTTTTGTTAACTCAATCATGAGCGTCAGGTCAAGTTGTTCCAGTGAAAACAATGCGCAGGCCAACAATCAAACCGCAGATTACAAATTTTTCAATTTGCTAGCAAAAATTTCTGCATGGTTGCTGAACTAGTCTTTTTCTGTACTCATTTTTTGGTTTCCAATTGATCTTTTCTGCCAGTTATTATCTTATGAGAAGTCTGCTTCACAATTTTTGAAGGTTGTACTACTTATGAGCTCAGTATGTCATGTCATTCTCAAACAACTAGTTTTTGCGTTTGCATTTCTGTGAACCGACGATTGATCTTAATTTTTTTATGCTGAAACAGTGAATAGCTGCCAAATATGGGTATTATTTCTATGATAAATAGTTTCTCAATCATGAGAAACTATAGACACCATCACGAGAAACTATAGACACTAAACGGAAGTGGAGACCTGTCATTCCTAGATCTAAACAAAAACCTAAACAAAGATAGAAAAATAAGCTGTCATTGGTATCAAAAATCAACTGATACCGACATAATCCTAAATTTCTGTAGCTGGGCACCGCTACAACATAAGAGAAATGTGATTCAAGGGACTGTGCATAGGGTTTTTAACGCGACCAGTGACTGGCAATCCTTTGATGTAGCTCTTAAGAAAAATCAAGAGATCTGGACTGAAAACCAATACCCAACGGAGTGGTCCTCCAGTATTGTTAATGAGACGTTGGATAAAATTGTCACGAAGGAAAAGGTCACAGCGAAACCACACCAAAATGAACAACATCTTGAAGAAATCTTAACAATAGGGAGCCTAAACCTAGGTTTTTTGCTCAATACAGAGGAAATATCACGCAAAATTTGCAAGTAGACTGAAAAAATTGTGTGATTTCAAATCAATTTCACAACAAGATAGCTAAGAACTTGCTTGCCCGCCCTGAAATCACCTTTTGATAAGAATCTGAAATCCCATGTGGTATATAAAGTTGCATGTAATGGATGCAGTTCCATCTATGTTGGCCAAACCAGCCAACATGTTACCACTAGAATTTCAGAGTATCAAAAGAAGGATTCCCCTGTTGGACAACACCTTGTTGATTGTTGTGGTACAACGCATAAAGTAAAATGGGAGATTCTTGATGCATGTCGCGGGGTAGAAAAACTAATGACGATAGAAGCGATCTACATTAAAAGCTGAAACCTCTATTAAATACGCGCGATGAGTATCGGGGGCGGGAATTGACATTGAAGTACTAGTTCAAATACGAAATTTGACTTTTGAAATTCAAAAAATATTCTGGTACATGTTATTTCGAAATTGTGTCAACCCCAAAAAGTAAAAAGTAAAAACAGATAGGAATGAAAGTAAAAATCCCTTTTCACGAACAGAAAGCATTATACCCGGGATTTTCATAAAATTCGGAATAAGAAATGAATTGATTTTAGTGTAATAAGTGTAAAAAATGTTGTAAATGTGATTTTAACTGTAAATAATTTCAAAAATTCGATGTTATTTTATCTCATTTTTTAGAATTATAGTCAAAGACAAGTTTATACACTTTGCAAATGATTTCATTTAATTTTTTAAACCTCACGATGAACGCAGTTTTCGAAAATGTTCGTTTTAGTTGATCAATTTAAATTTTAATTGACAATTACTTCTCTGAATCATAAATTGTTTCTGACACCAATAATAGCTAGCGTTTCTTATAATTGTTCACTTATACGTTGAAATCAAAATAAGCCAAACTTCATTTTTTGTTCACATTATCAAAGACAAATTCCAGGTTTTTTGAAAAGATTTTGCAAATTGTAAGCTTTCTTCCGGGTCATCAATAAATTGTGCAAATTATGTCATCCCTTTTGAACAATTTCTCCTTCAACTTCCCCCACGGTTGTTGATAGCTTCTATACGATCCATTCGGGACAAAAATCCAAACATTTTTTGTCATTTTGCAAGAAACCAGTTTTTATATAACTCATAATCTAATCCTTTTCCTCGGAAAGACATTTTCCACTTGCAGTCATTGAAATTCCCTGTTTGATCAAAAATAGAGGGAATTTAACCTTGTATTTTGGTTGATGCCTCAAATGATTTTATCCAGACTTTGTCTAGTTTTAGAGCCAACGGCACATGCATAGTTGGACCATAAGGTAGCACCCAACAGTTTCCGTTGAATTTAAAATGAACATTTGTAACCGCTAGGCTCGATACATTTTTTATTGCCATATATGGGATCTCATGAGCCACAATGTTTGAGTAGATTTTTCTGGGAGCAAATTCTATAGCCTCTCTAACCGGCGCTTTTGAATACAAAGTTTTTAAGTCAAGAGATATTATTTGCTACCATCAAAGAAAATAACTATAAAGCTTTTCTACCATCTTTTGAATCAGTTTTAATTTTTAACTTGACAGTTTTTAAAAAAGGTGACAAAAATCTGTCAAAAAGAGGCTGGAGTTGTGTACTATTTTGGATGTTTTTGCTAAATCATAAAGAATGGCTGGTTGTGCATCAGTCGAGTGTTTGACATATTTGGCCTCTAATTTTCCTTGCCCCATCAATTGTTCGAAACTGTTATTTATATGATTTTGAGTTCTTATCAGATTAATTTTTTTCTCCAGTGATGTTTTGGATATCATCAGAGTTTAGCAATTTCTCAAAATAGACACTGTAAGTTGCTTTCTTTATCACGGAAAATCCGCTGCCTTTCCGACCGGTACCGCCAGCAAATCGTTGGCCGATAGATATTCGCTTACTTTTTCATTCTTTTTTAACGGAGTTTAGCGAAATTTTTTTTAAACCATTTGCGGCCGCTGCAGTTTCACAAAACTCGCAATTCACGTACAAATTTGTCAACCTCTGCGACGAATTGCAACTCCCTGATTTTTCCTCTCACAGGGTGTATGGATTTCTACAAAAAGATTTTAAGTACAATTTCCGGAGTTTCACCTCTATTCACTACCACAAAAAACTAGGGCAGCCCTGCCGCAGTGCTTTGTCCTGTCTAATTGACAGTTTATCAGCTTTCTCCTTTCTTGCCAAAGACTGCAAACAACAGTTGGCAACAGTTTTGGTCTTGCATTTGCCTTACATTCACTGCTATTTATTTCAAATGGCTCCTTGTACAATTCACGGACCTTTTGAGCCCGTTTTAATTCTTTTTTAAGGAGTCTCAATTGAAAATTGTAAAATTGTGCGCCATTTTTTCATGATTAGTTCTTTTGGAGAGCACGCAAGCTCAAAATGTCCGCATGGATGTCATTGTTACCGTTTTTTAAATCTAATTCATTTATTACAGATGATGACGTTATTTAGCGTTTTCAAGTAATCATGGGACATCAAATAACATTGAAATTCTTGCAAAGAAGTTCTTTGCAAAAAGCTTAGCGTCAAGATTCAATTCTGGTAACCGAGTCCAGCCTTAGTTTTTTCATGAAAAGTGGTTACTTGATTATCATTTTTTATGTTGAAAGATGTACGTCTTAAACGCTTAAACGCCATAAGCGGTACCCAAAGACAATTTTCGCCATAAAAACTGTTTTCTGAATACTTGATTGGGAAGACTTCAGGTTGCTGGTTTGCGGCATATAGGGCTATAAAGAGGGCATATCATTTCTTAATGCACAAAGGCTTAAATACCAATGAAACAGGCGGCGAGAATTCAGTTCAAGGGCTCTACATTGCAGTGAGGAGCTATCATCATGAGATCGTTATAGTTTCGCCTTTCTGTCTCTAAGAATCTAACAGGTCTGAGAGTCATAGGCGGTACTCAAAGACAGTTTTTGCCACAGACTAACTTAATTGGAAAGAGTTTAGTTTGATAATTTTTAGATATAAAAGGTTAAATTAAACACTAGAACCAAAAATAATTAACTTGGTTAACAAAACGGTGATTGTCAATACAACAGATCAACAGTTTATGAATCTCATTTCGTCGGCATTTTTTTATTTTTCACATGTAAAATGTATGTTTTTATTCTCCCCACTTTGGTCAGGTAAGAATAAAAAATACTAGGACTGCACATTGATAAGTCTCCCGTTTGTTGCAATCGCCTTGGCGACTTTTCATTAAAGGACCAATCTCGACTCTTCTGATTCTGAATTTCTTAAATCTGGCCATAAAGAGCGTGTCAAAATCATTGAGGCAGACCCCTTGATCATATCTGTCGACAATGATTGCAACAGTACTGGATCAACCATCTCCCCTCCGAGCAGTCGAGCACCCAAAAAGCAAAACAGTCTACTATGGAGCCCGTGCCAGCAACATTTCCGCTGATCCCCGAATAGCGGTGATTGACAAGGATTGCATTAGTTTACAGAAAGCTACAGACAACCCCTGCGCTTGGAAGGAACGATTGTCACTTAACACAGCCAACCGCTTGAGTGTTTTCTTGAAGGTTGCCGATATCCCGCCAAGGACTTCAATTGCAAGGGGAACAAAGTGATTCCCATCTTTGCGCAGTTATCGTCGTGGAGACAATATTTTCTTTCATCTGCTGCATCAAGTGCGTATCCTGCCTTTGTAGCCGCATCAGTGAGAGAGTTGGATTGCAGCGACGAAGTAACAGTTACATCAAATGCAGCAAGTTTTCCCGCTTTCCAAGTAGGGACAAAGATGTCTCCAGGGCGTGACTGGCTTTCTGGAATTAGGTTCTTTTTTTCCACAACTGGTGAGAGATTCGCAGATGAGCAAGCAGACACTAATTTATCTCGAATACGGTCTTGTCTTGCAATTGCGTCTCCCCGACCGTGACACGCAATGGCATGATCCCCATAGATGTCAAGAACTCCTGCTTTACAGAACGGGCACTTCCTTTCGGCGTCGTAGACAGGGACACCCAACCTGTACTTTGCACTAATTCTAAACTCATTTGGTGCCATATGAAGCCCAAGAGCTGGAATGGGGGGAGCAGACAACTAGGCTCCAGCATGTCGGACAGACAATGAGAGAAGTCGGGCGGATTCTCTCTCACAAGCTAGATTCTCTTTGAGAACATGAAATTTTTCATTATCAAGAGAATGCTGAATCGTCTTTTGTGAGAGGTTTGAAATGTCCAGTTGTGCTATACTGGAATAAAGATCCTGAAAAACTTGGCAGTTTTTTGGGCTCCCACCGGTTATTTTGGAAACAAGATCTTCAGAGGAGAGAACAGAGCCAACGTATGATGCTTTATACTGGTCTTGGCATTGGCGAACACCCAAACCTGAAAGGGTTATGGGTAGGGTTGCTTGAGTCCAGGATTCTTCTGGAAGAACAGTTCCAAGGATATTCTCAAGTTTTTTGCTCTGTTGGGCATCAAATTCATTTAGGGAATTAATAACTGGACGTGTGGGCGTTTGACAACGCAAAGAATACACCATTTTGAGGGACCCAATACAGTGGCGTAGGATACCTAGGGCGCACTGAGTGTCATCAAGATAGTCCAACTTTTCGAAAAGTACCCCTATTTTCCCTATCTATTCGTTAAGTTTCATGCACACAAACTCTGGGGTTTCTAACGCAGCTCCAAGAACCTCAAGGCCCAAAATATCATTTCGTTTTATTCTTGTATCCAGTCTGTCTAAATCTACCGTGGACCACAGTTCGCACTTATCGACCCTGATGTGGAGGCCGCGATCAGGTCCGAGCTGGCATAAAAGATCCCAAGATCTAATGAGATCGTCCTCTGAGCCCACCAAGACACCGTCATCTAGATACCAGGAATGCTGTTGAAGCTCTGGCGCAGTTTCCTGAATTTTCTCTATAATGGGCCAGAGCGTCAGAGAGAAAAGCAAAGGGCATAATGGGTCGCCTTGTTGGATACCGCTTTCACTGATAACAACAAATTTGTCATAGTATAATTGGCTGTGTTGTGAATAACAGGAGTTGGTAAAAGCAGCAATGCCTGGCATTGAATTTGCAACGACTTTCAGCATTTCACTGCGTTTTATTGAATTGAATGCATTGCAAAAGTCAATTTGCAAAATACCCGAGGAACTGGACGAGGTGAGTATTTTTTCATACGAAATCGTAGTCGAATATATGATGGCTTCCGCTCCTCCCTTCACTCCCACACCCAGTTGCAGGCTCTGGAAAAGTTCCTTTGCTTCTAAATTTGCTTCCTTGGCTAAACATTTAGCTATTAGCCCTCTCAAGACCTCTCCGACTGCAATAGGGCGAATACCGCCTTTCTTTTTCAGCAAGGCTGATAAAGATGCACTACATAGAGCTTGTGAAACAAATTCGGGAAGTTACCCACGGCAGCTTATGTTTACAAGCTTAGTCAGTACTCTCAAAGCAACTTGTGACTGATCTGAAGCGGTACACTGTACAGCATGCAAAAGATGTTCGGGAAACATTTTTGAAGGACCAGCTGCTGGAAATCTTGAAAACGAGTTCAGCTGTTCCGAAACATTTTCCTCACTGAATTGATAGGCTTGTGATGAAAAATTTTGGACTACAATAGGCTTGTCTTCAGGGGGATGCAATTTTTTCAAACTATCGAGAGTTGCCTTGTTGATTGTTGCAAAACCATCAGAAGCCAAAACTTTTGCTGCTCTGCCATATTAGCCCTGGAAACACAAATTTTTTGCACGTCTGATAATCTCTTTGGAGTTTGTATCGTTTGATCGTTTTGATTGTTTCAAAGAGCAAGCTTCATTCCATAGCCCTCTGCTGGTCCAGCGATTAATTCTTTCTAGAATTCTTTGGTCGTTGTTCCGTCTGTGTTTTTTTTGGCCCGCCTCTGTTACTGGCACGTAAAATGCATTTAGACAATCCGAACAGTTTTCTCCAGTTTAGTTCTGTGTTAGAATTTTCAATGCAATCAGTAATGACGTCAGAGAAAAGCTCTGAACATTTGTACCGTACATTGATAGGGACATAGCGGATAGTCGGGACTTTAGTGTGAAGCAACGTTTTTATATCTGGAAGGTTACCATCTGTTCTAATTGTTTCGGAGTTCAAACCGGTTAATGCTTCGTTTACCTAGAGTGCGCTCTCGGCATTAATTAGCATATCGTCAATTTTGTCTGATAGTTCCTTGGAGATTCTTTTCAATTTACTTAAAGGTTTTTTGAAACACCAATAGGACCACATTGATTTTGAGTTGATCCAAGAGTCGTAATCAGGGCCCCATCCAATGTATCTAACTTTCGTTTCTTCCAAAAGATGTTCTAATACCTGGATCTTATATAATTTGTCGGCTGTGTCAGGAATGAATAAAATAGAGCCAGGTGAAATGTGGAACTTATATTCTATTGTAAGGTTGGACATCGTTTGAGTTAAACCACTGCTTGGGATGGGATTTACCTCATTCTCGGAACGAATGTCTGTCTTAGGTGAATTTTCAATTGTCAAAGCTTCTTTTGCTCATAAATTGTACTTCATTTTTGAGCGTGCGAAAAACTGTTTATAAGAAAACAATATACTACATCTTCTCTTTATTGACTGCCACAGTACCAAAAACTGGAATTATCTCACCGGGGAATCTGCAATTTGAGACAGATAGAGTTGTTCCACTCGGTGGGACTGCGGCCTCCACAGCAACACACTGCTGAGTCGACTTCTTGTAGATAACATTTGGGCTATAAAGAGGACATATTTCTGTATTGGCTCAAGATATTGCAGTGTAACTTGTAGAAATGACATTTGTGTTTTTCATATAATTGCGACACGTTACCTTGGTCTTCACGCATTGAATTCGTGATCTAACATGGAGCAAAGAGTTTTTTCGATGGAGACGGTGCTGAACTTATTGTGATTTGTTGAGTTTTTCAGATTCGTCATAGTTTGACTTTTTAAAAACTGATGAATTTTCTTGCGAGATAAAAACTGCTCGCTATGAAATTTTTATGAGCTATATGTTTCCGTACTACCAACACAAACACGCAAATTGATACTAATTATGCAATTTTCTGAATTTTTTGTCAATTGTTGAGATTTTCCAACCTCAGGGCCAAGGAGTCTCTATTGAGAATTGATAATAGGGCACTGCATAGTTTTTGGTGTTTATAAAATGGTTTATAACATTTTAATGTCTGGATTTTTGGCAGTTTTTGCATAAAGTCTGCAATTTTTTCAATTCTCCTCAAACTTTTGTAAGTTTTTGATTTTTTTCGCAGTAACATTTTATCAGGCCGTGAAGTGTGTTTTTGGTCCTTAAGGCTAGACAAAAATCAAAAATCTTTTAGAAAAATTGCAGACTTTTTCCAAAAAATTCCCAAAATTTCAATCATTAAAATGTTAGAAACAGCCTAATAATTACTGAGAACAATGTAGGGGTAGTGCCTTACCATCAAACCTTAAAAGAGATTCCTTGGCTCCATAGGCTAGAAAAACTCAACAATTGACAAAAACAAATTCAATAAATTTCGAAAAAAAATTGCAAAAAATAATATCATTCTACGTGTTTATTTTTGTTTTTGTTGGTTGTTGGTGTCAAAGGAATTGTTTTCAAAAATTTAACATATGGAATTTTAGAAATTTTTTGATAAAACTCGCTTTTTTTTGTTTTTTGAAAGCGCTTGTTTTATGTCACTGTTTTGTGCCTCAGTAGCATCACAGCAGCGTAATAAAATAAAACACGTTTTACGTTTAAACTTACAACAGTATAATAGGCTCCTGGAGCCCCATCCGAAGGTTGAAATAATACCACACTAATAAGGAGTCCAGCCTACTCTCTCGCACAACACAATTATAGGTTTTCATAACCTCACCTACAAATGTAGTACCTTGGCAGCCTCTTACACAGATAATTGCTCTGCGTAGTTGTAGTTGTTGTACAAAATTCACAGTCACTGCTGCGGACCCTGTCCCTATCGTCATTGTTCGAACAAAGTCCAGTTTTTTCAAAAGCTGTTGCAATTACAACCGATTTGCCACGTGCAGTTATCATATGCAAAAAAACTTTCATTGACGAATTTACACATTACCTGCAAAATGCAACTCTTTGGAACAGTTTTCATGCTTCTGCCTTGCTTACTTGCGAAGTTTTTCTTCTTTCAAATGTACGTTATTGTGTCCTGGTATGTAAAGTTTATTCTTTCAATGATTTTGGTTTCCAGTTGCTCTAGAGTGAAACCAAGAGCGGTTAAAATTTTTTTTTTTTCAATTTCTCCAATACACTCTGAAGCCTTTTACACTTCTAGACTTATTGACTCACGAAGAACAATGATCAGTTATAACGACTACAAAATTATACTTTAAGGGAGACATCTGCATAGACATTGATTATTCAGTAGACTTCTTCTAGCAACGAAGTATTAAATGTTGAAAAAATTCTCCCAAGCATGTTCTTGGCGAAGAATTAAGATTAGATTAATGTCTGCTGCAATCATCCACTAAAAAATTTATTTTCAAATGTATTTGGCAGCTAGAAATTTTCCAATTTGCTGGCAGCTTTTTTGAAGTGATATGAAGGCTTATATTTTGTTAACTCATTCTTGAGCTACAGGTCAAGTTGTTTCATAGAAGTCAAATAGCTGGCCAAGGTGCAAATCCGAACAACAATCAACATATTTTTGCTCTTTTTTGTCATTTTGCAAGTGACCAATTTTTGCATAACTCTTATTCTACTCATTTTTCCCGGAAAAAAAAACATTTTTGACTTGCAGTCTTTGAATTTTCTTGTTTGGTCAAAAATAGAGAGATATTCACTGGGCTCATGTTTTATGGTTAATGCCTCAAAAGGTTTCACCCATACTTTTTCTAGTATTAAGTAGGGCACATGCATAGCTAGACTATTTGATAGTAAAGACAGGATGACGTTGAACTTAAAATGAACATTTGTAACCGCTAGGCTTAATACAATTTTCATTGCCGACCATGGGATCTCATGAGCCACAATGTTTGAGTAGTTTTCTGAGAGCAAAATCTATAGCCTCTCTAACCGGCCCCTTTGAACGCAAAGTTTTTAAATCAAGAGGTACTATTTGCTCGCTACCATCAAAGAAAGTCACTCTAAAGCTTTTCTACTATCTTTTGTATCAGTTTCAATCTTGGAGCCTGATAGTTTTTTTTCAAAAAACGTGCCAAAAGTCTATTAAAACTTTGAAAAACTGCCAAAATGTATTGAAAAAACAAGCCGGAGATGTGTTTTTTTGGGTATTTTTGCCAAACCATAAAGTCTTTGATATATTTGGTAACTAAAAAATTCCTGCCCTACCAATTGTTGTACCTGTTATATATACGATCTTCAGCAAATTCTCAAAATTGACTCTGTACGTTGATTTCGTCGTCACGCAAAATCCACTGCCTTTTTCGAACGGTAGCGCCAGTAAATCGTTGGCCATTAGATGGTCGCTTACTTTTTTCTTTCCTTTTTGTCGGAATTTCCCGTGAACTTTTTGTATACCAATTTGAGGCCGCTTAAGTCCCGCAAAACTTCGCGCCCTCTGTGTTGTTTGCACGCAAAATTTGTCATCCTCTGCAGGGAAGTACACTCCGATTTTTTCTCTAACAGGGTGTGCTTATTTCAACTTTATGATTTAAGTTACAAAATTTGGAGTTTTACTTCCATCCATTATCACAAAAATACTATGGGAGCGCTGCCGCAGTGCTCTGTCCTGTCTCACTGACAGTTTATCAAATTTCCAGCTTAGCTGATTTGCAGCCACTGTAGAGTGCTTCCCACTTTCTTGCCTAAAACTCTGAACAACGGATAGTATCAATTCTGGTCTCACATTGGCCTTACATTTTTTGATATTTATTTCCAGTTGCTCCTTGTACAGTTCACGGACCTTTTCAGCCCGTGTTATTTCTTTTTTAAGGAGTCTCAATTGAAAATTTTAAAATTTTGCGCCACTTTTTCATGATTAGTTCTTTTGGAGCGCACACAAGCTCAAAATGTCCGCATGGATGTCATTGCTACCGTTTTGTAAATCTAATTCATTAATTACAGATGATGACGTTATTTAGTGTTTTCAAGAATTTTGCAAAATAAAGTTATTTGCAAAAAGCTGCGGGTCAAGTTTCAATTCTGGTAACCAAGTCGAGCCTTAGTTTTTTGATGAAAAGTGATTACTTGATTATCTTTTCCTATGTTGAAAGATCGCAAAGGCTTAAACGCCATAAATGGTTCTCAAAGGCAGTTTTCGCTACTAAATCTCTTTTTTAGTTACTTGATTGGGAAGAGTTTAGGTTGCTGGTTTGCGTCATATAGGGCTATACAGAGGGCATATTATCATTTCTTTATGCACAAAGGCTGAAATTAGGGCACTGAAAAGTTTTTGGCCTTTATAGAATTGTTTTTAACATTTTAATGTCTGGAATTTTGGCATTTTTTGCATAAAATCTGCTATTTTTTCAAGTCCCCTATAATGTTTGCCAGTTTTTGATTTTTCTTCGGCCTCAAGGGCCAGAAAATATATTCCACGGTCTGATAAAAATTTATTGCATGGTTGTGTGTGCCAAAGGAATTGTTTCAAAAAATTAACATTTCGATTTTTAGCTATTTTGCAATTTTTCGATGAAATTCGCTATTTTTTTTAATTTTTTGAAATTACTTGTTTTTTCCCATTTTTTCTTCCCTCAGTAGCCAGGAAACCTCTTCCGGGATAAACAGGTAAAACCCATTGTGTATTGAGTTTCATTAGAGGCCCAAAGTGGGCTTTATAAGTCGTTTAAGTACTTAGAGTGGTGTAGCTGATGGGATTGTTTTAATTTAAGGCGAAAAGGTCATTTTTAGGAGTTTTTCATGTTTTTGTAATTTTTGTGGCTGACCAGTCTTAGGTTAAAGTTCTTAAAACTTGATGAAGGTTTTTAGCGATACTTACGTGTTATTACCAATTCATGAGCTATATCTTTGGTACCAAAAAGACAAACACAAAAATTTTTTTTTTGTTTTTTCAAGTTTTTGAAAATTGTGTCGTTTTTCGAGTTTTTTTTTACAAAATCTGGTTTTTAGTGTCACTGGAATTGTTTTCAACAATTGGACATTTCGAATTTCAGAAATTTTCTGATAAATTTCTGAAATTTGTCTCAGGTTTCTATGAAAAAGTTTTTCCTTTATTCTGTTTTTCTTGGCTCAATAGCCAGAAAACCTCCTCCAGGTTTTCATAGTAGATTATTACATATTGGCTAGGGTGGCAATGTATTGGTTTTCAACAATTAAAAAGAACAGATTTATTTTTTGAAAATTGAATTTTTTTCTGAAAGTTATTGCTTATCGGTCCTATGAATCAATGAATTTTTTAAGGCTTCGAAATGGTTTACTGGATAGCCTCAAAGATACCAAAATGACTCTGAAGATATTAATATCACAATTTTCAGCAGCATTTAATTAAAATTTCCCGAGTTAATCGATCTTCAAGGGCCAATGATTTTTTTTTAGGTCTTGCGGATATGATCCTGGACCAAATTCAAAGAAAAAAGGTAAATAAAACAATTTTCAAATAGGTATATTTAAAGGGATCAAATTTTGCCTTCGGGGTAAAAGCTTCAAGAGTTTGACAATGACTAATTTTTTTGTTAGTTTTTAGTTTGTTTGCTTGGTTTAGTTTCTAAAAATTTTGAGATGATTTTGTTTGTGTTTTGGCTTGCATTGCTCACCTGATCTGCTGGTCAGGTAAGTTTTTCGTTCAATTCTTTAGATTGTATTTCAGGACTTGATTAAATGTTCACACGCAATTGAACTGCCCGTAGGAACAAACTCTACAACTAGATTTTTCCTCTGGTTTAAAAATGCGTTCGGATCATAACTTGATATGTTTGTCAAATCAAAGAAAAATCTGGATGTTTGCCAGAACTTTTCGTAAAATTAGAAATACTATGGACTTAAGTGTGTTTACTGGGAGGAGCGACATGAATTTTTCGGGGACATGAAAAACATCCTCAAGGTTAATTTGTAGAAAGTTTAGAATACACCGGCGTAGCCGAATTCTGTTCCAGAAAGCCGCTTTAGTTTTTGTACCAGAGACCGGGGCATTTCATGCTAATAGAATTTACGGTCGGTCTTCATTGAAAGGAAGGTCTGATGAAAGTACCAATTGGGTCTGACAAGTGAGACAACCTATATTTTTTCAAAACTGGTTAAACCAAATTGTTCAAAATGAGGGCGTCCCTGTGTTAGAAATGAAGAGCAGCGGTCAGTTTGCAAAAATGATTCGATAGGTAGGGCAGCTTTTCGATTATGGAGTCGGCACGCGAACTCTACAAGGGCTATCAGTTGTCTATATTAATGTTTCTGGAGCTGACTGTGGAGAAAACAGTCGGCGATATGTAGATAACGGTTGGGTAATGAGGCTGGCAGTGACAATGGAGGTTGTACTGGCTAATTGTTGAATACACCTTTACAAAATTTGCAAAAAAATTTTTATCCACTTTTACGCACTTCATCGCAATTTAAGGACGAAGTTAGTCACTTACACAGAAAACGTTAGACCTTTTAACACAGACTCATAACGGCCAATCGGCAAGTTAACTGTTAGAACAAGTTAATAACTGTTCATCAATTCTGCACAATTGCTATGGTTACCCTACACTTAATAATTTTGGAGGGTTAGATGCTCTCTAACTGCAGCATCTAGAAGTCAAATAAAGTGAGTTTGGCATTGAGATAATATGGAGCCTCTTGAAGGTGCACATGTGTCAATTATGTGCTGCTGACATTTGTCGTTACGCTAAAACAAAAATTAGGTTCAAATTCTATGCTTGGAAGACCTACTCTCAAAATTTTGTGACTGCAGTTAGAGCAATTTTATCAACCGAGTAATATTTTGATAGAGAAATGAAATAGGTTATGGTAATATGCGATTTGAATAACTGCGGTTGGAGATATTTGACATCTGATTTATCTGTAAAATGGTTAAATGTAGGACAACCATTGCAGTCGTGCATAGTTGATGACTGGTTATCAGTTTGTTCTGAGAGTTAATGTTACCGAGTGGTGGCAATGAAATCGTGTTGGAAGCTCAAACGTTTTCTGTGTAAGTGATTCATTTCGTCATTAAAATGAGGGGGTAAACTTGAGGAATTTTTTCTTTCCAAATTTTTAGGAGCGATTGGTTTTAGTGATAATTACACAGAGATAGTTTGTCAAGAAAAAAATAGAAGTAAAACAAACATTTCTGACATTAGTTTCAAGAACATTTCTAATTTATATTCATTAAAAATTACTACAAAGTAGACCAAGTACAAAAACAACTAATACCGCAAAAAATGAAGACTGGTTCTGATTTCTTTAGTTGGTTTCAATGCGTACAAGATATATCTTACTGTACTTATTAAAATCAACAAAAAAAATCAAATCAGCCTTCGTTTTTTGCGGATTTAGTTGTTTGTACGGCTCGTTAAACCAGAATCCTCGACCATGAAATTTTTGAACGCCTTAAAATGTCAGTAACGGAGACACCACAGCGGAGAAACGTCTACCGTTAAAAGATTTAATGGGATACTCGAACTTTGTTTTCCAACTGAGAGACATGTATTTTTCATTAATTTTGTGTAGCAAGACAAGCAAAATTACCATATTTGCTAATTAAATTTTATGTCGCGACGTCTTTTTTTGTGTTTCCGATGCTTTCTTGATAGTTTATTCAGAGTTTGTGACTAAGTACAATTAAAAAGCGGATTTATTTAAAATGAACTGGGCGCAAATATTTTGAAGATAACTTACACATTAATTGGACCACAAATTGACCGTAGGAACACACTTTGGAGGAAAACGATTATATTTCTGATATACTCTACAACTATATTTGTCCTCTGGTTTAAAAATGCGCTCGATAATAACTTGACATGTTTGTCAAATCAAAGAAAAATCTGGATGTTTGCCAGAACTTTTCGTAAAATTAGAAATACTATGGACTTAAGTGTGTTTACTGGGAGGAGCGACATGAATTTTTCGGGGACATGGAAAACATCCTCAAGGTTAATTTGTAGAAAGTTTAGAATCCACCGGCGTAGCCGAATTCTGTTCCAGAAAGCCGCTTTAGTTTTTGTACCAGAGACCGGGGCATTTCATGCTAATAGAATTTACGGTCGGTGTTCATTGAAAGGAAGGTCTAATGAAAGTACCAATTGGGTCTGACAAGTGAGGCAACCTATATTTGTTCAAAACTGGTTAAACCAAATTGTTCAAAATGAGGGCGTCCCTGTGTTAGAAATGAAGAGCAGCGGTCAATTTGCGAAAATGATTTGATAGGTAGGGTGGCCTTTTCGATTATGGAGTCGCCACGCGAACTCTACAAGGGCTATCAGTTGTCTATATTAGTGTTTCTGGAGCTGAATAATGAGAAAACAGTCGGCAATATGTAGACAACGGTTGGGTAATGAAGCTGCCAGTGAAAATGGAGGGTATATTGGTTAAATGTTGAAAGAATAAACAATTACAAAATTTGCAAAGGAAAAATTTTACTCACTTTTACCATCGCTTTTTAACGACGAAGTGAATCACTTACACAGAAAAGGTTAGATCTTTTAACACAGACTCATTAACGCCAATCGGTAAAAATAACTCTTGGAAAAAGTTAATAACTGTTCATCAATTTTGGCACGATTGCTATGGTTACCCTAAACTAAATCTTTTTGGAGGATTAGATGCTTTCTACCTGCAGCATCTAGAATTCACATAAAGTGAGTTTGGCATTGAGATTATATGGAGCCTCTTGAAGATGCACCTGTGTCAATTATGTGCTGTTAACAATTGTCGTAACGCTAAAACAGAAATTAGGTTCAAATTCTATGCTTCGAAGACCTAGTCGCAATTTTTTGTGACTGCAGTTGGAGCATTTTTATCGACCGGGTAATATTTTGATAGAGAAATAGGTTGTGGTAATAAGCGATTTGAATTACTGCGTTTGGAGAAATTTGACAACTGGTTTATCTGTAAAATGATTAAGTGTAGGTCGTGCATAGTTGATGACTGGTTATTAGTTTGTTCTGAGAGTTAATGTTACCGAGTGGTGGCAATGAATTCGTGTTGGAAGCTCAAACGTTTTCTGAAGAAATGATTCATTTTGTCATTAAAATGAGGGGGTAAACTTGAGTAGGAATTTTTTCTTTCCTAATTTTTAGGAGAGATTGGTTTTAGTGATAATTACACAGAGGTAGGTTGACAAAAATTTCCAAGGATTTGGGAGTAACTCTCAAGCTTTTCTAACCTTAATTTCGAAAACTTTTCCAAGTTATATTCATTAAAAACTACTACAAAGTAGACCAAGGACACAAACAACTAAAACCGCAAAAAACGAAGACTGGATTTGATTTCTTTCGTTGGTTTCAATACGTACAAGATATATCTTATTGTACGTAATGAAACTAATGAATGAAATCAAAAACAGAAATGAACATAACTTGGAAATATTCTTGAACGTAATGTCAAAAAAACTGGAAAATTGCTTCCAATTTTTTCGGAATTTTTTGGCAACCTACTTTTGTGTAATTACCGTAAGTATGTGGGGCGTTAATGGAGCTCGACCTGAAGTAGCTGGTGCGTTAATGTTGCGCAACCTTAAGTACGTGCTCGTTGATGCTGCTCGTTAAACCAGAATCCTCGAGCGTGTATTTTTTGACCGCCAAAATGTGTCAGTAACGGTGGCACCATAGCGTAGAAATATTTACCGTCAAAAGATTTAATAGGATATTCAAAATTTATTTTTCAACTGAGAAGCATGTATTTTTTATTAAGTTTATGTAGCAAGATCTGCAAAATCACGTTATTTGCTGCTTCAAATTTGTCTGTCGCGACGTTTTTTGTGTTTCCGATGTGTTTTTGATAGTTTATTCAGAGATTGTGACTAAATACACCTAAAAAGTGGATGTTTAAAATGAACTGGGAGCAAATATTTTGAAGATATCTTCACAATAATTGGACAACGTATTAGATGATGTGACCCGCGTCAAAAAATCAACTGACCATGATTATCAGCCCTTCATGGCAGGTTCTTTGAATGGGCAAGATTTCTTTTAAATTATTTGGGTTCTAAATTCTACCTTGTTTTGGTAGTATATTGGAATACATTCAGGATTACTCTTTTTATTAATAAGAAAATACAGTATTTGCTTACTGATAAAGAGATTTCGCATGGCTTTAAAGTTAGCAAGTGATTTATTGTGTCTTGTGAAATTGTATCTCCTATGGGGAAATTTTTTAAGTAAAAAAGTATAAAAGCAGTCGCTTTGAGGTCATATCTATCTCACAGATATTACCTCAAGTGAACCAATAATCTGATCTGTTTAAAAGGAAACACCACACAGGACACAACTCAGTTTTGCGTCGGTTCTTTACTTCTCAAAACCAATTCAAATTTCTGAAAAGTGTACATTTCACATCCCATAAATACGAGGGACCAAAGGTGTTCTGTAAAGGACAGCTACTATGTGGAAGTCGTGAAAGAGTTCAGCGGTATTTCCTGAATTAATGTTGAACAATTCCTTGATATCTGGACATATTGTTTTAAATTTTATCCTAATTAGTTTTGTAAAGGTTTTAATATTCGGATTAAACAGAGATTCCGAGTTTTAGGTCGGTGGCAATTATTTTTCTATTTACTAATAAGGAATTCGATAAAAATATAACCCTGTTACTTACCAATGCGTGCTGGGGATTGTCGATCATCTAAAAACGACAGCGGTGATTTACCATCCGGTAGTTGCCTGGATGGTGTTTTCACGAGCTCAATAACCAGTGTCAACGTTTTAGTTTGAAATGTGTATCTTTATAGAAAATGTTTTCCACTTTCCAGTCTCAGGTAACATTTAAAGTTTAACGGATCTACAATTGCCTGAATGACAGTAAACTCAAATTTAGGATTGTTTCCAGAACTTACCCGATGTTTTTCTGTTTTAGCTCAAAACCAGCGGCCTTATAATTTAAGTTTAAGCGTTGAAAACCTTCGATCAAATTGAAATGAATTTTGTTTGGTTTTGACGTTCAGTTTCCATTGGAGTCATCCAGGCGATCGAATAGCATGAATTGTAATTCTTGATTATACTCCTTCACTGATCCTCAACGCAAAAACACACATCAAGCTTCTATTTCTGTAGCAATTTTTTCAAAATTTGTTGACATAACAGGTATCACAGTCAAACTTATTACCTCTCTTCAGAACAAAATTGTGGCAAAAACTTTTTTGCTAAGAAGGCCACGTTAATCAAATTCCGCTTTCAGACGACCTGAATTTGGTTAAAAAACATGCGCGTCAACAAAAACACCAAAATCACGGGCTTAAAATTACATTCTACAAAATTGTTGACTATATAGGGAAGAGGTGTTTTCCATTTTGTTGACGTAACAGTTATAAAGAATAAATCTATTCTCTCTCCTAAAAGCAATACTGCGAGAAATTTTTAGTAGATAACTTTATTTTCTCAAAACAAATATATTTAGACAAAAGAGTCTTAAGTTAACAACTGAAAGCCTCATATAGATTTAATTATACCATTTAAGAAAGCTAATTGGATCTTTTATTTATTCTTTTATAGATACTCAGTCATCAGACGGCAAAAAGAACAAAAGGTGCGCAAATTATAAGAATTCTATCCAAGATAATGAGAGCCTTGTGAAGCCATAAAAATCAAGACATTTTCTCTGAAAACATATTTAATATTGGGGCTTCAATTTTACATTTGTCAATAATTGATCTTTGATAAGAAAGTTTTCTGGTCCGTAATAAACAAGCAAATACAAAAATTTGCAAATGGATTTCTTAAAAAAGGCATAACCCCAACAGTAACTTAATAATTTACGATTATCACAAACCACGATGAGAACAAATAGCCTCTATATTCGGGCGCTTTCAATAGAAATTAGTACTTGTTTCAATTTAAGCGGCATAGATAATTTAGCAGCAAAAATTTCAATATATAAAAAACATAGCTGACAGATTGCCAAAAAACAGCCGCAATAGCTTTGTAGACTTTCTATCTCAAAAATAGTGTAAAGAACAGAGTAAAAATCTCCTTTTATTACATGTTGAGATGTTACTGTCAAATAACCTTCAATTAGAGTGACACGCTCTCATGAAAAAAATTTTCATCTTTCATTCAAAAAATAGTATAACGAACAGACTAAAAATCTCCTTTTATTAAATGGTGAGATGTTGATTTTTGATTAACAAAGAGTTTAAATTATTGCTGCGTCTATTAGCTGCTCTCAAATATCCTTCAATTAGGGACACACTCACATGACGTTATCTTTTTGAATTAAAGTAAATAATAGTCAATCGCAAAGCGAGGAAAGGAATTTGGAGAGTGAAGTAAGTCACGTGTGACCACAAACTTGATGACAAAAATGAACAAAAAACTCACTCCACTAAGTTTGAAAATTTACTTCAAGCACGCAATTCAGTTGAAATTGCACAAATGAACAAAAACCGATTTGAAGTGATTTTAACGTTATATGGTCGTTACAAATATCTTGATCAAAAAAAACCAAGAGAATGTCAATAATAGCCCTAGCTATAGCTTTGTAGCTATTACTAAAAGATGCATTTTGGATAATGATTGTTTTATGTTAGCTAAAAACCGACGAACTTTTTAATCCAGAACACTCTTAAAGGACGGGGAAATAAAACTAACCCTCTTGAGTTTATTTTTAAAATTTTCAGCAGCTTTTAGGTCTCTACTTCCGACACATTTGAAAAACATGTGGGATAAAGAAATATATCTGCTGCTTTTGAATAAAGCGTTTTGAAAAAAAACCACCTAAATTAGCTGAACTGGTCGGACCAAACGAGTCAGCACACCTCCTCTGTTCATGGGCAAAACCGATAACACTATTGTTCAAATATAAAACAATTTTAAGCAAAATTGAAGCAAAAATAACGGAAAACGAACAAAACGGCGCAAATCATTCCAATGACTAAAATTGAAAAATCTTTTAAATTCTATATTCTACGCTGTACAGGCTTTCTAATGATATCACTCATAATTCTCTACGATGAATATGTCGATCCGCCAAAATTGAAAGAAGACACCTCGTTGCGCATATAGTTCCTCCTCCACGAAACAGTCGGAACAAAAATCCCAATTTTTTGTGTTTAAGTTTTTGTCTTCGATCTCTGTTTCCACTGATTTTAAGAGTCGTAGCCTTGGTTTATTTTCCGCTTTCCATTTTCTGGACATTTTTAAATTCTAAAAACTGTTTTACTTAACTTAATCCGTTTCATTTTCAGCAATCTACAGTGCTTGTCTCCTTAACTTTTTATCTTGATGTCTTGTGGGGTATCTTTATTTCGAGTATTTTAATTGATCACATTTTCTTGACATCAGTTTTCAATTGTAAATTGTTAGTATCAACTATCGTAATTTGAAGACAGATTTGAATCAACAGACGCACGTTTGTCAAATGGCGTTCTAACTAATAGCCGGGGTTGAACTATTATAAACCGTTTCAGTCCAAACGGGAAAATGTGCCTTATAGGGATAAATAATTGCACTCGAGTACTTTAGATGACGTTATTGGAGGACATTATAGACTACTGAGAACTACACAGAAAACGAAAACAATTTCACCGCTTAAAGTTTAGATCAAGCATAACACAAAAAGTCAATGATGCTGAAGTCACTCGAAACGTCAAAAACCGTCAAGCATAAAACATCATTAGTTCGAATTCCGCAAACGAACCGATAGAGAATAATGACTAAAGAAGTCAAGGAGTATTAAAAACCAGACTTACTGTCTAATTTTTCTGAAGTAAACAATTTTTTTTCTCATTACAATCCTCAGGTTAAATATCCAGGTGCTTTCAAATATTTAAATAATTGCCGTATCAGTATAATAATTATTATTATCTTGAAACTTTGGCTGTTTCTTCTCATAGGTAAAAATATGATTTTATCGCTCCTATTTGTCTGTTAACTAGTATTTTCGTGTGCTGATCGCGTAAAGACTCGGTTAAAATTTTTCTGAAAGTTTTACGGTCTACGATTATTACAAAGATATGGTTATGAAGATGACAAATTGTTCCATTTTTCAACGCTTTTCAGGATCAAATATTTGCTACTCAACTTCGTTTTTGTTCGCTTTCTATGGCAATATGATTTGTTCTTTTGCTCTCAAGTTTTTAGGTGACTAGTAAACCTTTTGGAAACTTTCCGATGTTCCCAGTGTCTTAAATATGTTTGAAAATTCACAAATTCAACTTTCGAGTTAAACTATTCGGCTGGAAAAATACGATTTTTAATGAGATCAGTGGAGTGGTCAAAATTTTGACGAAAATGACAAACGTTTATTCCCCAGATAATTTGCCTATTTAGGCAGTTTATGTTTCCTGCTCTACGAGATTGAAACAATATTCCGCTGAAAAAAGATGAGAGTACAATTGACTTTAAAACATCAACTCTCAGTTAAAAGTTTGGTTTTCTAACAAGATACAAAGAACGAATTGCATTAGCCATTATACTTAAAGTGTAGACAACTTTTAAAGTTTAGGTTGGAATCAATTCGTACTCCTAGATATTGACACACATGAGCTGGTTCAATACATTCACCTTAGAAATAAAACCCTGGATCTGAATTAGTATGATTTGTAAAGCATAGTCACTCTTTTATCGGCATTTAATGTGAGTAGATTCTCTGTCAGTTATTTGTCTGTTTCTTGATATTTTTCAATTTTTAATGGCTAATTTCATTACTTTCAACTTTGCAAATAAAACTAGTGTCATCCACTAGTTTTAATTACACTATATAGTTTAAATTTCCATCAGTCATTGCTGAGTGGTTTCCACTTTTGACATTAAGTGAAAACTTCAGATATTAAACCATAACATTAAATTTTGGTTTGGAATTTCCTTTTCTGATAAAACGCTAATTTTTCTACTGTTACTGCTCATGGTGCAACTTGCTCAGACCCTTAGAGACCCGCTCCAGACCTCTTTTTTTTCCAGTTATTAATGTCTAAGAAAAAGCTATCAAATGACTCTGTAACCTTTTAATATATTGGTGCGAAGAGAATATTAAGCTACAGAAATGGATCCAGATCAAGTAAAAGCTGATTTAACTTAATCTAGTATCACACTTAAAGCAAAATGTTCCAATATACCTGACTAAGCCTGTCAATTCAATCTCATGAAGTATTATTCTGAAAATAATGGAAACTACTTCATTCAACGCTAACTGCTATACTAGTATTAATATAGGATAATGAGCTGCATACTTGAGAATAAGCGCACTACGCTATTTGATCTTTTCATAAGATTTCCATTTTTTGAAAAATTACAACTAGGAACAATTAAAGTTTCACAGCTTTTAATAACATTAACTTCAATGTCAAACAAATTTACACTTTATATAAATGATAATCTTTACAAGGCTAAAGTGAAACAATTTTACAAGCTCTAAAACAAAAACAACCAACTAAAATCGGTTGAACTTCTCTCAAACGACAAGTGTGCCGGGGGCATTGTTCAATTGTGCCTTTCTTTAACAGGGAGGTGCATAATGTCTCAGAGGGGCATTGATTTCGGCGAATTTTTGCTTTGACTTTTAGTAGTAAACTGCTGCGAACAAATTTATCTGTTTAAATTCTGAGAGATCGATTTAAATCATGCAAATCAGGAAGTCACGCGTAAAAAGTCAAAGCGTCAGACGATAAATCGTGTAAACAAGACCAACAGAAACCAAATAATTGCTAATAAATTCCGTTTGAGAGCATTTAATCAGTCCTCTTCAATCACGTTAGTGGGCAAGTAAGCGATTAGAGTTTGGTCAGAGCTGGCAGTAACTAAAACTCCCTTCCGATACATTACATCACACACTGTCATCTTATGATCAGTTAGTGTCCTTATCACTGAACCACCTATACATGGTTCGCTAATCTTGACAGTCTTGTCACTCGACCCAGATATTATAGCACCATTGTGGTATTGAACACAGGTCACGTTGTTGCCATGCACTTTCTCTCCCCAAAGATAGCACCCATTTTCAGACTCAATCTTTGGGTCTAAGCAGAAAATTTTCCCTTCTTTACTACTGGCGAGTAGAATTCCATCTTTGCACGATAATGATAATACGATACTTTTGAGTCTAACTTGGTTGACCATTCTATCAGTGCGGATATCGAAGCATTTAATGGTGGAATCCTCGCTCCCTGAGAAGAGATAGTTGTCATTGTAAGTCGCTAAGCACAACACTGCCTTTCTGTGATCACTCTGAGAGATGATTTTTTTCGTCTCTACGGGCGATCGCGAGTCAAAGCAACCAATGAATCTGTTGTACAAACTGTAATACACCACATCGCGTTTCTCATTATTTCCAAACTGAGTCAGAGACAGCACGGCACTTTCCAGTTTATGAGTGAGGAAGCACTCAGCTTTCTCTGTATCCCAGAATTTGACTGTCTTGTCCCACGAACCAGACACCAGAGTCCTGTCTTCATCATTCAGGCCCATTAAACTCCACACCCACCCTGCGTGACCCAAGAACTTTCTACAGAATTTATTTTCCTTCAGTCCCCATTGAATAATCTGTCTATCCCTTCCTCCAGAATAGGCATAACGCGTGTCCCACGAAAGCCACACCGAGTCTATTTCTGCGAAATGCTCGTCTTTATAGATGTTCCACTCATAATTGCCATCTCTCCACATTTTGGCAGTGACTTCTTGTGAGACTGCAGCTTTCTGCCAGAAATGTACATCATTGAAAGTCTCTTCGTCCAATGGAACCAAAGGATAAGCTTTACTATATTCCTCAGACAACCTTCTCTTCCAAACAACCGAATCGTCAATCAGTCTGAACAGTCTTTGACAGGTAAGCGAAACATTACGAACTAAATCTTTGCATGATATATAGTAGAATATTCGCAATAACACCAACGAGGGCAAGTTTTCAAGACTGAGCCTTCCCGCAGTAGATTTCGTCGCTATCTCTGAATGTGAATCTCCACTATTACACATTTCATTCTCAAGGCTAACAGAATGTAGCTGATTTTTCAACACAATCTCCGAGTTTAAAATCTGCTCAGATAAATGAGAATTACTCTCAACTAAATTCTGTTCGAACATTTGCGTGTCTTCTGAATTTGGAATTGGACTTTCGTAGATTGAACCCACAAAGTTCTCTTGGAGTAAACTCTGATCTGGGTCGCAAATATTTGTTGATGGCTCATCCACCGCACTAACATCCTTTGCGGCCATTGCTCAATTTGATTTTGTATTGACAATATTACTTCTAATGCTCGGTCAATAAATATTCACTAAGCTAATTTTGCTTTAAGAGAAATTTCTTGAAATATAATGCAAACTCATTTCGTACAAATGTAACAAAAATGTGTTACGCTGCACAATTCAGAGACTTGTGACTCCCTCAATAGAGCCAGATCGAGTGATTGTGAGGGTGATCTGTGTTAAACTAGACCTACTTGACGTACATACATACTCTCTGAAATGCAGCAAAGCCATATCATACAATGTTTAATTGACTGCTGACTCAGAAAAGGAAAAAGTAACAATAAAACATTAAATTTATTTAAGAGAAAAGGCATAATAACCACAATGCATTTCAGGATTCAATTTCGACACAACTGCAACGAAGCAGATATTTGAGCCAATATTTTACAATTGCAGCACAAACCTGTTTCCTGCTTATAACCCAAGTGCCTATGTTTATGACACATCAATTACAACCAGTGTCTATATTAACAATTATGACTTTTGAACTCTTTTCCATTTGTGTCTAAAACTGTCTTAATCTTATAAATCCTGCACACAGATGCTAAGGACCACAACTTTTCTCCGTATGTATAAGTCGGCTAGGGTAGCGAAAATTGCAGAGGAGGAAACAGTAAGGCTGCAGCTAACAATTGGCCACTGCAGACATTACCATCAAATAAATCTCACAGTATTAAGTCAACATTTACTTGAATCTATCTAGTAACAATGAAGCTGAACAAAGGTAGGAAGGTGTGTAGCATTAGTTATATGGTGTCGAGGTAGTCTTTAATTTCAGATGGCAACAGACGCCTGAATCCGACACCCTCCTCCACCACTCCTATCTCAATGTTGTTCTCGTCCATCTGACCATCGAAGCTCTCCTTCAATGTTAGAATTGCCGTGTGAATTGCATCTTCCAGCTCCAACCCCTCACTTGTCTCTTTCGGACATCTACATTCGAACAATGGATTCTATTTGCAATAACTGACTAATACAACATTAAATAACTTTTCAAAACTTACCCGGCAGATTGCTGGAAAATAGCCGCCGTTGATTCCCATAACCCCGATTTGGATTGAAAGCACAGAAGACGCAAAAATTTTGAAAGTGTTATTTTGATTACACTTTGTAGTTAGACATACCCCTGTTTATTAATGAGAGGATACAGGGGCTGCAATCAATACCAATAGCATTAGAGATGATAACTAAGAGTCATAAGAACGAAATTCAAGTAGCGGCTTCTAAAACTGGGCGCCATGTGGTCAGCCCGTTTCCATTTTTAATTTCTTCTTTTTTTATTACTAACTCTGTTGATTCTAGATTGTTTTGCTGAGCAACCTATGTTAGAAATTTAAGCAGAATGAGAGAAAAGTGAAACTAGCCTAGAAAAATCAAAGAGGAAGTAGAAGTCCAAGAATAGGTTTCACGCAGAAAAACAAAGCAGGATTAGTTTTGAATTAAAAGTGAAACAACTGAACTAACTAAATACAACACAATCAACCTCCTTAGACGAACAGCTGATAGTTGACAAATTACATGCCCAGACGTCCACGAAAATAAATAGAACGCAAAAATAAAACATAGATGGCAAATTGCCAGAAAAAAGCCACAATAGCTTCAGAGATCTGTAGTCTCAAAAAGAAGGTAAAAAGACAGAACAAAAAAGAAACTTAATCTTTTCATTAAGGGCTGAGATGCCTGTCTTCATATAGTCGTAACAAAAATCTTGACAAAATAAAAAAAAAACAAGAGAAGGGCAATAATAGCCCCCGCTATCGCTGTGCGGCTACTAAACAATCCATCTATTCATCAATTAAAAAATATTTTAATTGAATTCATTCAAAACACTTCAGAGACTGCGTAAAAAGACTACCAATGAAGACAAGCAACAATCAGAAGTTCAATAAATGTTCTCCAATTATTTGCAATTAGCTGACTTCCCCGAAAGGATCAATTATGTCTCAATAGAGAGCGAAGGCGACCCGTCATTAACAAAGCTAAACAACAGAACATCAAGTACAATCTCAAAAAAGTGCAAAACAAAAAATGCTCATATTTTTTGACAACAAATGTCAGTCATGAAAACAGTTAGATGATTAAAAACTGAGGATGCCTGTAAGGAAAAAACTCCCGAAGAAGATATACGCCCGTGGATCTCGAATAAGCAAACCATAGTTGATAAACTTTCGGGATGCCACAAGATAAAACAGAGTCCTAAGATTAGATTCGTATCTGTTTTTCCCCATAATAATGGGTATATATATACACAGATAAAAATAGACTTCATCTCAAGTCCAAAGCACCATCTTGACATAATCACATCTCCTGTATATCTCTGCAGCTAAATCATTTGTTTTGTTTTCAATTCTTGCCTTTATTGCCGTTTTCGACAATCTTAACCCTTTTCTGCTTAGTCATATTCTTTCCACAACTGCTTTCACTCAAATCATAATGAACCCACAGACAGGGAAGATCTTGACCTGCACGGGAAAGGCAAAGGGCATGGAGTCCCAATTTTGTGCCGATGATGCACACGAAGGGACTATGCAAATCACTAACGGCGACATACGGACAACTGATGAGCCCGAGCCATTACCCAAAGGAGCAAAGCACGAAAAAGAAAAAGCCCAAAATTGGGAAATTTAGTATGAGAACGGAGTTGCAGAAGCCAAGAATAGATTCCAGCAGGCAGTAAAATTAGACATAACAACCTTAATTGTGGTGAGACAATGAAATTATGCTTTGGCGGCACAGCTGTCGCGACTACAGTTTAGAGAAAAAGTTAATTTAGAAGTTTTCATCGGAGAAAAGCTGTCCAAAAACTACAAGACGCAGTGGAAGAAGTATTAGAGACCCAACTCAAATCGGCGGACCTTCTGAACTGCCAATGAGGCATGACCACTTCGCCGTAGAGTTGCTTCATCCCGCAACAAACTGCACAGAGCTTTCATTAGAGAACAGCTGAGAGACAACGGCAGGAGTGGTTCAGAGGTACCAGCACTGATGCGCTACATTAAAAAAAAGAACCCAACAAAGTAAACTGCTACGGGTACCAGATCCCTCAACATTTTGCAAAAAAATTGCAAGAGGAAGCAGACAGCGCAATGCAGCAAGACAAATGAGACTGGGCGGCACCGATAATGTTGAAGACAGCAGCAGAGTTTTAATCAGTGACCAGAAACGCAAACAAGAGAATCTTCTAGAGTGCTGCACTGAATCTATGTGAGGATCAGCATACCCGCCACCATAGGAGGCTTCCAATGTTCTTTATACTTGATTAGTCTGGAAACCCTCTCTGTCCTAAGATGCACGTAATGGGTATGGCGCTTCAATTTTGAGAGGAAACAGCTGCGACAAGATTCCTCTGGGAACTCGGGTACTCTTATTCTAAAAAAAGAACTCAAGTCCGCACAATTGTGCTCCAGCAATGTCCCCTTTCTATAAATAATATTTTATCCCTCGCATTCTTCATATTCTGCACAACCTTTGTTAGACAGAGAATAAATATCAAAGTAAATGATCCTAAGGTGGAGTCAACAATCCTGTTCAAAGGAAAAAGGACTATGTCGAATCACTTCTAAATATTCCTCAGAAAAAGTGGTTTGATAATTTCTTCGGTAAAAAGCCAATATTTGATTTCTATTCGAAAAAAATTAAAAGCCAACATTAGAAAATGAATAAAATCGCCAGCCTGATATGTTCCAATACATGGCTGCTGATTGCCGGAAGAGCAGCGAAAAAACAAGGCGGCTCGGTAATGTGCGATCGCACATAAAGCTCCGACCCCGCTCATCCACAATTTCGACATAATACTCCAGCAAATGGAGAACAGATAGAAAAACCCAAAAATTCAAGTATTTTTCAAAAACAAATTGTTTTATAAAGGAAAAGATAGCCTCCAAAGCAAATAACTCAGTGGAGTAAAAAATGATGCTTTAAATTATTGAGATCAGCCAATATTAAGAAAGCGAGTCAAGACGAACAGCAAAATCTAACAACAACAACATTGATTACATCAAAAACTTTGTCCGTTTTAAAAAACAAAACTTAATAACAAAGTCTTAATATAGTCAGATAAAACTGAAACTAAACAAAACAACTTGTAATTCGCCAGAAATGATATGGGACCAGTCCATAATAAGGCTTGGTAGAAGTTAGACAATAAACAAAAACAGTAAAGTTGAAAAATTCGCTTATAATTATTGAAATCAATTAAAATCAAAGTAATGAAAACCATTAGAAATCAACTAAAATATCCAATAGGTTTACAATTACCAATGCTTCTATAGGAGGAGATTAACAACTGTCAGTATTATATTGTTTATGCTGTTCCAAAAAGAACAACAAATACACAACCAACAAAAAATCAATTAAAACTTGCCAGAACGCTTTTGAAGCCGTAAAGCCATAATTTGGCCCCCAAACTATCAATTGCACGTTCTTCGAACACTGATGATTAATATGTGACCGCTCATTAATTAAAATGGTCAGAAAATAGACAAGAAAGGGAAAAAGCGCAAAATTGTGCAAACTTAATTTTTTTCGAAAAAAAAATTAATTCCAAAGACATGAAAGCCATTAATTACCAAATGAAATAAAAAATAGGTTCATTTATTCCTCCAAAGGAAGCCACTGAGACTTTCAAATATCCAGAATATGTTTTACGTCTATAAAAGAACGTCAAATATGACAAAAATCAATTTTTTTTTGAAAAACCTGTGTCGAAGCCAGTAAAGGCATAACAAACTTTTTCAAAACATATCGTTTTTGACAACTTCCTTTGACAAAAATAATGTCAAACTTGGCCTGTAATTAGCGAAACTAGGTAACAAACAGACAATAAAAGGAACCGATTTGCGAAATTAATGTTTTTTTTTAATTTTGGAAAAAAATTGTTTTCAAAGTCATGAAAGCCATCAATTATCTACTAATATCAGAATATCGTCTCATCTATTGTTCCATGAAAGCCAATGAGACGAGATCCTTGTACAGGATATTTCAAACAACTAAAAAGACAAAGTAAAAACGACAGTTAAAAAACAAGATTAAAAAGTTCAATTAAATGCTTCGAGAAAGTAGTGTCGAAGCCGTTAAAACCGTAAACCAAATCCTAATGATTTTGATATTATCAATTGTGCCTTATTTCGAAAGTCAATAATGGGCTATATGAACTGTCAATAACGTGATAATTCGACAAAATTAGAAGACATGAAAAAGGGGCAAAAAAGCTAAAAATTAAAAAAACTAAAATCTAGCAGTATCAAAGCCAGAAGACCATAACTTAAGGCGTAAAACCTCGTTAAAGATTAAATTTGAACTCAGTAGAAAGAAGAAGCATTCTTTCATTGCTCACACTAAGCTACAAGTGACTAAGTAAGAAAAAATGGAGACAAAATTCAATAAGCCATTTTTTTTCTTAAAAATCAAATATTTTTAGAAGTCAAAACGACCATAAGCTTTCAAATAACAAAATTTGATACAATGATTTGGAACTAATTAAAAGACCAATTAAACCTATTAATAGTAAGCTTTGATTTGAAATGTTCTGTTATTTAATTAACCTAAAAAAGATCATTTTTTTGTAAAAAAGACCGCCTGAATACAATCAAAATTATTTTTGGATTGTAACAGTCCAAGATTGGTCCAAAACTAGTCCTGATAATGCTGTTTGGCCATTCAGAACACCTAAATTTTCGAATGTAATAGATAGATATTTTTTTAGTTAAAAAATCAAAAACAAATGCTGCGTTTTTGATAATCAACGAGTAAAGTTAGAAAAAAACGGCAAAGTTTTAATTACGGAGCACTCGCAACGGAAGGTGAAGTAGAAATAGCCCCCTTTTGAGTCTACAAAGATTGTGTTAGTGGTGTTTGGGTTTGTACTTCCTGCGAGTTTAATCAAAGTGGACTAAAGGAACTTATTTCGTGCTGTTTTTGATGAAAAAGACTGAAATTTGAAATATTTAGTCAGAATTTTTGCCAAAAAAATTAAATAAAAACAGCCAACAAAAATTTTTTGTCATTAAATAGAAAATCAACAACAATTTCACACAAATTACACAAATAACAATTTTAGCAAAATTAGCAAAATTTTGGTAAAAAAAATCCGGAAAATGTTAATAAACTCAACGGAATTCTCTATTCTCTCGAAAGTTTAAACCTCGATAACTCTCTGGAAAAAACGAAACTCAAAAAAATCTTTTAATTTAACATTCTACAATGGACAAGCTTTCTAATGATACCAGTATCAACTCTCTACGATGAATATATGCTTAAAATTGGAAGAAGTACTAGTTTTTATTGAATGCGCCGCAATATCACGGCTAATTTTCCTATCGTGGTTTTTGATAATCGTAAATTGTCAAGTTATTGTTGGGGTAATGCCTTTTAAAAAAAATTCTTTTAAAAATTTTTGTATTTGCTTATGTTTATTACGGACCAGAATACTTTCTCATCAAAGATCAACTGTTGACAAATTATAAAAATGAAGCCTCAAGATCACATATTATGTTTCCAGACAAAATTGCTTGATTTCTATGGCTTCCACAAGTTTTCAATTATCTTGGATTGAATTCTTATAGTTTGACCAAATTTCAGTCAATTTTTTGAATTTCAATTGCAACAATAGAACGCAAAAAACAAGTTTCAATCAACAAAATTTACTGGAATGGAACTTATCTAGTTCACTACGGAAAAATATGACATCTAAAGTAGAAAAAGCAAAACAAAATTAACACGGAGCCTCGGTAATGTGCGATCGCACATAAAGTTCAGACCCCGAAGGGCACATAAGGTTCCAAACAGAGAGAAAACCCCAAAAATTCAAGTATTTTTTCGAAAAAACATAATTGGTGTATGAACGAAAAGATAAGCTCCAGAGCAAAAAAAAACTCAGTGGAGTAAAAAAAAGATGCATTAGATTCATGAGATATGGCAATATTAAGAAAGCGAGTCAAGACGAACAGCAAAATCAAACAACAACAAATATTAATTACATCAAAAAATCTGTGTCCGCTTTAAAAAACAAGCATAGCCAATAGTCAAAATAGCATAGTCAAAATAGCGTCAGATAAAACTGAAACTAAACAAAATAACTTGTAATTCAGCAGAAAAGATATGGAACCAGTCCATAATAAGGCGTGGTAAAATTAGACAAAAAAGAACAAAAACAGTAAATTTGGAAAATTCGCTTATTTTTTAAAGCCAATTAATTTCAAAGTTTTAATTACGAAGCACTCTCAACGGAAACTGAAGTAGAAATATCCCACTTTGGAATCTACAAAGATTGTGTTAGCGGTGTTTGAGTGTGCACTTCCTGCAAACTTAATCAAAGTGGACTGAAGAAACTTATTTCGTGCTATTTTTGATGAAAAAGTCCGGATTTTGAAATGTTTAGCCAGATTTTTTGACAAACAAATTAAATAGAAATAGCTGACAATATTTTTTGTCCTTAAAAATAAAATCAAAAGGACTTTCTAAAAAAATTCTATTAAATTTTAGCAAAATTTTTCTGACAAAATTCCGAAAAATGTGAACAAAATCAACGGAATTCACTCTATTTTCTCAAAAGTTTAAACCTCGATAACTCCCTGTAAAAAACGAAAATAAAAAAATCTTTATAATTCCATATTCTACGCTGGACAAGTTTTCTAATGATACCAGTCTCAACTCTCTACGATGAATATATCGATCGGCCAAAATTGACTGAACAAAAAAACCCATTTGAGTATATAGTTCCTCCCCACCCCCCTCAAGAGGGGTCGGAACAATAATCTGCTAAAAAAAATACATAACAAGGGACATAAAATTGAGTTGGATTTGCTGATGCTATAAATAATTCGAAAGCTAGTTGTCAATATCGAGTATTCAATCAATTGATGCCATTTTAGGCAAGAAGACTTAAAAAGTATGAGCCACAAATTTCTTGTTCAGCATAGGAATCCGATGAAAGAGAAAAGTGTTTCTTTGAGACACGATATCTTATTAGGTTCTCTTATTTTAAGAACTCTTATTTTCATCTGTTCGATATTCAAAAGCAATTTGAGCAACATTAAACTCAGAACTTTTTGAGTGCAAAGTCAAATTAAGCATTCACATCAAAAGGGCTAAAGGTTCTACAAAAATTTTATATCTGGTGAAATCCATTCCAGAACAAAGATTTCAACGCAAGCATAAAATCTAGAGAACCCAAAAGATTAAAATGAAACCCTTCTCTCATTTTTTTCAAAGACTGTTATATTTGCTTTATTTTCAGTTGTTCAACATTAGCTCAATTCTGTACAATTTTAGACAAACCAAACTTAACAAATAAGAACACAGCTGGCGGGTTGCCAGAAAATAGCTTAATCGATCGGCTCACTTGAAGATTTCTCCTCTTTTCGTCAATTGCTGAGATGTAATAATTCGATTAAAAATGTGTATAACTTAGTGCTGCTTCTAATAGCTGCTCTAAAATACGCTTCATTTAGATTGACAGTCAGTTGACCTTATCTCCTCCAAATAAAATAAGGAGCAGTCGTTTTGAAAGTGAGGAAAGTCACATTTGACCAAAAACTTGATCACGCAAATGAACCGAAGCTCGCAATTGAGTCAAAATGCAGTAAAAAACAATAATTGAATTGATTGTGACGTCATATGATTATACAAAAAAAAACATGAGGACAAAACAATTAGCAGGATAGGTCGTGACCTACAATTCAAACAATTTTCATTAACTATCGAAAAAACATTTAGAAAGTCTGATTGAAACAATCGAAAATAAAAAGCCAAATTGCCGCATGTGAACAAAAAAACCATCAGCGATTCTTTGTTCGAATACTGCTTTCACACTCAACTCTAAAAACTAGAGTGACAAAATTTCACGCCTCAAAACCACAGACTTTTTTGCGACTTCAAAAATCATCGACATGTTTGAACAGATATTAAGACAGCGCTCCATTACCATTCCTTTTGAAAACCAAGAGAAAGCCAATAATAGCCCCACCTATCGATTTGCTGCTATTGAAAAGTGAACAGATCTTAAACATAACAAACTAACGTCGAGCGAATTGCACCCAAATGATTTGCGAGCAGTTGGCTTTGGTAGTAGCTAGCTAGGGCTCAGTGAGGCTAGCGTAAGCTTCAATTAGGATTGTGGAAAATATATGCATACAAATAACCATATTGAATAGATTTTTGTAATTTCGAGGTACAGCTTACCTCTTTTCAAGAAATGCTCGAGCATTAAGGTGATTCTTCCCAAGAGCAGTTGCTTTCCAGGCAAAGTAAGCACCAGATGGATCACACTGGAAAATAACTGGCACTTTTTTCCCAGTAGTTCTGTCTCTGTCGTAACCAGCCACAAGTAAAGACACTCCAAACGGTCTCACTCCCCTGAAAGCAACCATAATAAGCATAAGCAACTCCTATTGGAACGAATGATAAAATTCACTCTGGATGTTAAGGGCTCTATTCAGGCGCAACTACTGCGAAAATGGACCAGTACTGGAATCGAACTAGCTTCTCTCACTTGCGATCCTAGTGCACTAATCATGAAACCAACTGGTCTAAAGCTCTCGAAATTGGGCATCTTTTACAAGACATTCTCATGTTCTTTCTTGCTCCTCAAGGCTTCATTTCTCTGGCCAAGTATCCGTAGCGCAAGTAGAGCTTATTGTCAAGCGTTTCTTATGCACAATTTATATCAGGGTGTTCATTCTCAACCATCTAACACTTAATCTACTCAAATGAAAACGTGACTCGTTTGGAGAGAATTAACACGTTCATTCAAGTTCATACGTTTTTTTTTCGCAAGCACCCCCCCCCCCCCCCCCCCCACACACACACACACACACACACACACACACACACACACAATAAATTAGTCACCCTCCATTGGTATATCTTCAAACACAATGCAGTCAATTGAATTTTTTCGTGTGAATATGCATTTAGAAAAAACAAGGAGGCTCGGTAAAGTGCGTACGCACATAATGTTCCGACCCCGCTCATCCACATTTTTAACTTAATTGGGTACCAAATGATGCAGAGATCAAAAACAAAGATATCGTTCAATAAACAACCAATGAGATAAAATAATGCCACGCTAGAGGGCCGATGACGGTTTTTGATAATAGAACTACTAAAAAAGACCATTAAAAAACCAAAAACAAACATTATTTACGACCACAACTCGATGTCTACAACAAAAAAATCATAAGAAAATAAAACTCGCGTCAGATAAAATCTAAACAAAACAGTTTAACCTGTACTTCATAATGAAAATATATGGGACCGGTTCTCAATGCGAGAAATATAGGACCGGTGTATATAGAAAAAACATGGGGCCGTTTCTCAATGCGACTGCTTAACAGGTCGGCAAAAAAGTAAAAACAAAACAAAGAGATGCAAAGTTAAAAAATACGTTTCTATTTTTGAAAACATTTAACTTCACAGTTATTAATGTCATTAGATATCACCTGAAATCACTGAAACTTTCATTTATATCTCCATAGGAAGCAACTGAGACATACCAGAATCCAATCTTCAATTGCGCAAAATTTGAAAGCCGATGGGACTTACAATTATTGATATAAACCGAAAAGAAAACAAAAATCCTCTAAAATGTACAAATATATAAAAATCTCAAACATTTTATGAAGTCTCGTAGTAAAAGTAGTAAAAAAGCCGAGGAACGGAAGTTTGAAGCTATAACTGTTATAAGGGTTAATTTATAGCTTACTGCAAACGGGTTTACAAAGACTGAACTTCAATTTGACCAAAAAAACTTTTAAAAAAGGACAAAGCTCAAAAACCCAAATTCGTTTTGGAAACAAATATTTCCAAAAGTCAGAAGAGTATTAAGATACCAACAAAAAGCAATAGATTAAGTTGCAACACCTCAAGAAGCCAATTGGGCCTATTAATAATGAGACCACTCCACGACACCACAAAACAAAAATATAACAAACACACAAAGAAGCCAAAACTTCAAACAATTTTACGACATCACACTATTCAAGGCACTATACTTAACATACCCAACAGATTGCCGGAAAATAGCCACCGTTGATTCCAATAAGCATGATTGGGATTGAAATAACAAAAGATATTGAAAAAAAAAGATTTTTGTACAAAAACATTTTTTTAAGTCCGATTTATTTTGATGGCATTTCGTAGTTGAACATACTTCTGTTTCTTAGAGAGAGGCTACAGGGGCTCCTATCAATAGCAATAAGCATTAGAGATGGTAAATAAGACTTATAGGAACGACGTTCAAATAGCGGGCATCTAAAATTGGGCTTTATGGGTTTATCCCGTTTCTATTTCTGACATCCATTTTTGTACTAACTCTGTTCATTTTGAATTGCTTTGCTGAGCAACTGATGTTCAAAATCACTTTTAGCAGAATGAGAGAAGAGAGAAACTAGCCTAGAGAAGTCAAAAAGATTTCACGCAAAATGTTGAAAAGGCGGCAAAATGAGGTAAAGCGAAACATTTTTTTATTCGACGAAGTAAAAAAAAAAAAATAGGAGCGCTATAATAGCCGGCTGAGAAGATGAGGGCGGCTATTAATAAGATATTACACGCAAGAACTGTAAATCATCCTTTTCTTCTCATCCCATCATCAGCAAGCCTTCCCTATAAAAGGACAACGAGGACACGACAACAAAAAGAAACCCGAAAATTGAACAGTACATAAATCTCGAAATCTTTTTTTTGAAAATAAATGGTCGAAGCAATCAGTCACAACGTAAAACAAATCACAACAAAACTACATGAATCATCAAACGTATTTGAGACTTAAAATCAGTGAGACTGATTTATATGGTGACAAATTGAAAGCAAAAAGACAGTTGAAAAAAACTTTTAGAAAATTTTATTTGAAAGTCATTAAAACAAACAGCTATAAACTGAAATCTTTATCTAGGTGTAGTTATACGTCCTGGGGAAGCAATTGAGACCTATCGTTATCAGTTATATGGCGGACAACAACAAAAGGAAAGACAAACATAAAGACAACAAAAAATCCCCAAAATTTTGCGAGATAACTTGGTCTCAGCCCAAAAAGCATAAACTATTCAACAAAAACAATTAATATCTACAGATACGTATTTTTCCAACGCTTTTCAAATTTTTTACTATTCTTTCTTCCAATTAGATTTGTTAACAATGTGATAATTAGAGAAGGAAACGAAATGGACTCATAAAAAAAATGCAATTATGATCAAAAATGAAAATGAAAAAAAAATATTTGAAAACGCGTAGTATCAAAACAAGGAAAACATAAGTTAAAAAAAGCCGTTTCCAACAATAATGTATAACTCACACGGAATTGGTATTTGCCTGTTTTTACTGAGGCTGCGCCCGAAGTTGAGAGAAATAAGATAAAATAGTGGCAAAGTTCAAAAATTCACCGAGCTTTTCTTAAAACAAATATACTTAAAGTCATAAGAGACATTAGAGAACAACTGAAAGAATTGTCTAGGTTCATCTATACTTCCTAAAAAATTATTTACATCTTTGATTGGGGACACTAAGTCGTTGAGCTACAAAAAGTATAACAAATTAAAGCAAAACTCAAGAAGTCTATAAAATTTTTTACGAAAACAATTGGTCAAAGCCATAAAAACCATGAGCTGAACTCTTAAACCATAGTCTAATTTCACTGGAAATCTTTTTTGCAAATAGTATCTGTCATTAATTGAGCCCTGATTTGAGATTCTTGTCAGTAATTTACATAAAAACTTTTACATAGTGGAAATGCTTTGAAAAAAGGTCGCGCCCCATTTAAATCTAGAGAATTTTTTATCATAAGGATCCACGATGAGATCAAGATCAGCCCAGATATAGGCTGCACGTCTAACAAAACATTCAACTGTTTAAATGATTGCGAAATAGATCAATTTTTAAGCACAATTTTGTCAAAAAATAATGCTTTTTTTTGTAATTATCGAGTTTAAATTTGCAAAAAACTTGCAAAATTATTATCCAGAAGACTTATAAAGCCAGCAGGATTACAACTAGCTCCTTTTTGAGCTTAAGAAAATTTCAACCGCAGTTTTAAGGTGTCTACTTCTAGTAAATTTCAAATAAGTGGGCTAAAAAAAGCAAATGTGGTCCTATTTTTCTCGAAAAAAGTCTGATTTTTGAAAAATTTAGCATAAATTCTAGCCAAAAAACTCGGATCGAACAACTTAACAACCCTCTTTTATCTTTAGAGATGAAATAAAAAGCCGTACAGTTAATAATTTTTACATTTTGTAAAGCAAAATTGAAAAAAATACCGAAAACGTGAATAAAAACAGCAATTATTCACAAAACTTTAAACCTGGATAACTCTCTATAAAAAGCAAAAAATGAAAAAATCCTTATTCTACGCTGGACTGGCTTTCTAATGATACCACTCACAACTCTCTACGATGATTATATCGATCGGCCAAAAGTGACTGAACAAAAAAACCATTTGAGTATATAGTTCCTCCCCCCCCCCCCCCCCCCCCACTAAAGTACGCGCATAGCAATAAATAATATTTCTAGTTCATTAAGTATCGTGCTTAAATAATGTTGCAGCATTTGAAAACTACTTACCCGCTTTGTGTGTATTCCTGCATGACTTCTGCGATTCTCATGACCAATTGGACAGTAGGGATCTCCTCCCCGTACAGCATCTGGTATGAGACTGCCCTCTTCCTGGCAGCCTTCACTAGCACCCTGTAGTCTGGCCCCATGCCACTGTACACCATTCCGATAGACTGGCTCAACTGTTCTATCTTGAACACTGAGTGCTCGTCGTACAAACACGACTTGAAGTTCTTCTCAGTCGCAATCACAGCACCATTCCGGGCTGAACAAATTCACCTTCCATTAAACAGTCTAATAACTCTTTCACATCTCGTTCTCTCAATTTATTTTCACAAAAACTGCGATCATTAGATACCATCAACCTAATTGCATTAGATACATTTAGATCACAATTTGGTCGCAGCATAGACAATGATTAACTTGTAGTCGATAGGATCAGGTTCAAATACTACTACTATTAATGATCACGTTCAAATAAAATTTCCGCATATGCACAAAATAAGCTGGAACATTTCATTGACCAACATTAAAGTGACAAAAAATAGATATAAATTACCTTTAACCGCTACGGAAGGCGCACCTGCATTCACAGCAGCCAGAGCATACTCTATTTGAACAAGCTTCCCAGAGGGACTAAAACAATCAATGAGTTTTGATAAAACAAGACGGCTCGTGGAAGTCTGCGTAGCACAAAATTTCTTTAAGTACCATCTTTAATTTAAGAAAAAGTCGTTGGTATTTCCAGAAACTTGAATTTGATATAATTTTGCCATGTATTTGTGTTATTTCACATTATAAAACGGCTTTTCGCGGAGAATTGATGTTCAGCTATAATCAACAGCAAAAATTACTGAAACAAAGACCACATTTCTAAAACACCAATAAAATTTTTACGTTAAGGAAGCATTCAAGATTCAGCAAACACAAAAACTTACCTTTTGGAACATGGAAACAAATAATAGAGTGGAAATTATAATGGTCACCTTGAATACGCAGAAAAACGGAACAAAATTGCCACTTCTCATCTAAACGTTTCTTGCTTCTTGAAGTATCTAGTACTGGACAAATCTGATCGATTGAATTTTAATAAACAGCTACTGCCGAACATTGCTAGTACTCGTTAAAGATTAGAGAGAAATAACAAAAAAAGTAGAGTTGAAGAAAATGTCAAATTTTTTGTGTTTTTGACGAGCAGATTTAATTCAAAGTGCTTTCATTTCAGGTATCCTATATCGGCCCAGCTGTGTACAGTTTCTATCGCACCAAACATCGCAGTAGTTCAAACATGAAATTAAACAATTCCGTTAAAAAAACTGAATAAAATATGAAGTTCAATGTTATCCATTTTTCTATCCAACATACTGTAGAAAACGTGTTTCTGAATCTGCACCGTCATTTGAAATAGAAAAACTAACGTTAGCATCAATTTAAGATATTGGTGACCAAAAAACAAACAAAATATCGAAAGACTTTGCGATAAAGGCCTTTTACAAACACGAATCTAGACAATTATATTATTGCTAATAAAAAAGGCTTCAATTTAATTCCTTTTTGCCAGAACTGGACTCGGCTAAAATAACGATAGCCTTAACTTCAATTCTGCTTCAAGTTTGATTACGTGTAATTCTCGTGAATCTCGTAAAATACGTAACCTCTTTCATGTTTTCGATTATTTTTCCGACCCTCTTTTGTAGGGGAGGAACTATATACTCAACTGGGATTTTCTTTGTTCAGTCAATTTTAGCACACCGATATATTCATCGTACAGTGCTGGGAGAAATATCATAAGAAATCTTGTCTAGCGTAGAATTTCAAATTAAGAAAATTTATTTTGCGTTTTCCGAGGAGGAATTACGGCGGTTTAAAGTTTGTAAACGTTAGCATAACTTCCGCTGTTTTGTTCTTTTTTCGCAATTTTTGATTAAAAATTGATCAAATTTTGGTAAAAGAAGGAAAGTATTAACAATAGTCTCATTGGTTTCACATGTAAAGAGAAAAGGGAGTTGGTGAATTGCTTGAGCCAACTGTTTTCGCTATAAATCCAGCTAATTTTTGAAAATTCAGCATTTTTGTTTTTTTTTCAGAAATGGCATCAAATATGCTTATATGGCCAAATTTGTCCAGTTCAACCGGTGGTGCATAAATAAAACCTGCTGAAACAATCTTCGTTTACTCCGCTATTGGCTTATTGCACCTCCGGTTCCTCAAAGTTTTCTGGATAACATTTTTGCAGATTTTCGCAAATTTAACCGATAAATTAAAAAGCATTCATTAGTTTTGATATATTATGATTCTCTTTTACCCAAAAAAAAACTATTAGGCAAGGTCTTAAGAGTAATTGCTTTTTGCAGCCGGGCAGCCATAGCAACGCCAGTTTTGGTCTCATCGTTGATTTTTGAAAAAAAAATGGATTCGGATTGTATGTTTGTTTTTCTTCTTTAGAGAAACTCTTTTCATCCCAATTACAATTTTTTAATTACATTTAAAATTCAATTTTCAGGAGGTCCCATTTATGTTCAAATAAGGTTAAAATATTTTTTCTATATAAAAATTTCATGGTTATGGGGGTATGGCTCCGACAAACTGTTTTCCGAGACTTTTCATGAGTTCGTGAGTTTTACTACCATTTATTGTTCCTTTGTAGTCATACGTCTGAATCTAATCAATCAAATGAATAAATCGGTATTCAGGAACCTATTAAGGAACATGGTTTTTCGGTAATATACCCAAAAATCGATAAGTACCCAAAAATCATCTTTTCTTTGTCCATTGAAGTTTTGGCCAACGAGATATTTCAGTAGCATTTGGAATATTTTTGGCTTAATGGAGATCAGCACCACTTTTTGTCAAGTTGTTCAATTTACATCAAAAACTGGGATTGTAATGGCTCGCAGAATATTTATTTTTGAAGTATGTTTCTGTTTTTAATTTTTTCATGTTTCTGACACACCAGAATGATTTCAAAAGCTCAATTACTGACAATTCAGGTTTACGTGCAAATGAAGGACAATTGGCATGCACAATAAATAATTAGCATGCACAGCATGCAAAAAGCATACGTATTTGTCTTAAACACAGTTTGCGCAATGTTGTTTGTGAGTGCCGCCTGTATTCGTTAATTTGTACACATTTGACTTTGACTTAATCTTACTAATAACATATCCAAAGGCCTTCCTAAACAATAACAAGTAAAAATATTTTCAATTTCTTTGAAATTCACGGTTCTGGAAAATTTTTGTTTAAAATAGTGGGTCTTCGAAATTTGCCACTTTCAATTTTTTTTTGCCACCTTTAAGCGTGGTCTAAGCGAAAAGAGAGGTCACATTGTTTTTCAAGAGAATAATAACGTAATTTCATTTAAGTAAGGGTTTATTGCGTTGGTACTACAAAACTTCACAACTTTTGACAACTCCGGATTCCTGAGCTTCTATTTAGCTGCCCTGTCCAATCACCACACTAATGGTACATTAATGAAATTCCCAATATCACAGCAGCGGCGTTAAAAGAAGACGCGATTGTTTATATTCAAATTTTTTAATGAATAGATTGTGATTTTATAGGCTTAGACACCATTTCCTCGCAAAATTGAATTGACTTTGATATTTGCCTTTATTTGTTTTTGTAGTCCATAAACTTTCTGGATACCAACAGGTATCAATGGTGTTGTATAATTGAAGCCATTGAAAGATTTCGGTTGATAGCTAATTGCTTTCATGACTTTGAATTAATTGTATTCAAAAAGTTCACTTATTTTCTAAGTTTGCCCTTGTTTTCAGTCTGCTTGTTAATTCTCAGAAAAAATAGGTCCTACTTTTTTCTTGTTAAATGCAAGTCATTGGGTTTAGCTTTTTTTCATCTTAAGCTATTTTGACTTTTTCATTAATTTTCTTTGAAAATTGATAGAAAATGAGTTTTGGTCGATAGTAATTCTTTTTTTAATTTGATTTTGTTTGTCCTGACTCTTAATCTCCCTAATGCCAGGTATCATCGGCCCTCTAATGGGTTTTTGTTTTACTTATATAGTGTTTTGAGCTTAAACCAATCCTAATGGATACACCAACTCTGTTCGAACAATAAGTGATTTTTGAAAGTTTTCTTTCTCTTGCTCATTTGCTGGACAACTCAGTCAAAAACAGTAAGAGGATTTCAAAGATTTCCCTGAACATCTGTGATCTTCAATCGCTGTCAACACAGATAAGGCTACAGATATTGCTTCCATCGGATACAACAGCAGTTAATGTCATATGCTCCTCAGTTTTGAAAGAAGAACACAAAGTAATTTGCCCGATGAGGGCAAACACGCCACAGATTTAAAAGCACTCACAGAACAAGTACAAACCTTCAGCAAAATTGCCGCTGCATTGAAGAGTATTATCAACGCAAACACCAGTCAAGTTGAAAGACAACTGAATAAAATAGAAGTAAACCATGGAAGCATGTCACCAAACTGAACATAATCAATTAAAATTCTAAGGGAAAAAAGCGTTTTAATTCGGTTGAAACCAATACAATTTATTAGCTCCGAACCGTTTGAATTAGAGACCACAGCTTACGCTTGGAGATCTAAGCGGTTATAAAAAAACGGGGGTTGGTACAATCATTTGAAGAAACTGAACAAACGGACTACGAACAGTCAGTGCTGGTTCAAACCAGAACCACTTGAGTAACATGTGTCATTCTCAACAGCTCCAAAACATTAATTACGCAGCAGCAGCAACCTTTATTTGGCACTCTCGCTGACATTAGCACAGTTCCAGTGTCCTTAACAGGATGGAAGCTTTTCTACTAACCAATAGATTTTGTATACGAACTTCAATGGGGACTTTTATGCACCCTCAAAATATTTTGAGCAAACATAAAGCAAACCTACTAATTGCTGATACATTTTTAAAAGTGTGGATGACCAATGAAAAAAATATGAGTACTAGGAAAGTGCTCATCGAGCTGAATATCGCGCAAACACTTATAATGAAGAGTTTTTGGTTCTTGATCAAATTAGCGCCGCCAATTCCATCAACCACTTCTTCATGAAAATCAGATTGATATAAACCCATTGAAAAAATTGCTATACATTACAGATTTGTTACTTTGAGTCTCAATTCTATAATTCATTTAGATAAACCATGACAGCAAGTTTCAATAACTGTAAACAAAACAACTTTAAAACGAAATCAACAAAATATCAATCTTGAAATCAGATATTACAAAACAGTACGCCATCGTAATAAATGAGACGTCATCAAGATATTCCAAGATTATTCTCTTCAATAAATAGATTCCATTGCCTGAAAAACTAAGACTTGTAATAATTAAATTGAATCCATCTAGTGTTACTAATTCTCCACACAGGAAGAATCCAAATTTATTAGCACTAGATAAAGCAAAAATGTTCATCCTAAAAATCTTATTGGTAAGAGAGCAAAATTTTTGAGAGCGAAACCAAGCAAGCATCCTATCATGCTTAGCTACAGAAAAATTTTGGTTATTGGCACTAGCAAAATGTTGAGACAGCTCAATCTTGAAAAATGTTTGCACATTAATATGCATATGCAACCCTCTGATGGGTCCCGCCAAAATGATGCAATTTGGACGTTTTGATCTTCTCGCAAGAGGAAACGAAATCAAGACGAAGTTGGTAGTTAAATAAAAAAAATACGAGCATAGATTAGAACTGAGCAGAAACACTGGCGTCCTAATTGAAACGATAGCATGATAAACCCCAGGGCACCAATACACACCTGTTTAACGAATAGTGGAACTAGCTTCGATGCAGTAATATATTTACTATTTGCTCAATGAAAGTACCCATAAAATCACTCATTACTACGACCTCAGCAAAAAAATGATCCACTAAAGCTCATAAAACATCACAATTAGCAAAAAAAAAACAAATTTTGAGAAAATGATTCGCAACAACGCCTAACCAGCTGGCGGATAATTTGAGTTTTCAAATACTGGCCTATAACTTTGGAAGAAAACCCTATGCTTTCGAAGGCTGATTGCCAACAGCAATCAGCTGTTGCGTGAATAATCATTTAAAGGCAAGTGTAGCTAGTGATAGTTTTCAGTTTCTCTTGATGAATTCGCAAGTGGCGCTAAAGATAGCAACACGTTGACTAAAGATTTGAAGACTTATCTTTCTATTTTAAGATTAGGTTTTCGGTAATAGCCCGAAAAAGAAAGTCAAAAGATAATACTGATTATGAAGCTTTCGCAGAAACTCTAGAGAGCCTGAGCCTTTCCGCACATCAGCTGATTTCGCTACTCCTATGAAAACCATCAATTGCAAGGAAACTCGTAGCTCATTGAACCTCAGCTGATTGATCGTAGCTCATTGAACTTCATTGAGCCAGAAGAAAAAAAGTAATGCGAAATTGTAACAAAAAATTAACGGACAAACTTGAAGTGCACCATATAGGCAGAATAAATTGACAGTAATGACAGTAATTGAAAGTAATGCAAACACTCAAACGACGAAGAAAACCGAAAAGCTAACAATTGAAAATTGACTGAAACAAAAGTAGGTATGGTTTACAAGATCAACAGAAGTATCCAAAGCAACTTGGTTCGCTAACTCTTGAGGGAATGTAATTGTCAAAAATACGGTCACTCGGGGAACAATTTTGTTGAACAGATCATCATTCCAAAACGAAACATTAATAACTCCAAATTCGAGGGCCATTTAGGCGTAGAGAAAACAATACAATAATTTTGGATGACCTAATTTAGTATTACATGTACAAAAGCCTGCCTCCCATTGTCACCAGCTAAATGTCTAAAGCACGATATCTTAACTGTACCATTATTGACAGCCAGTTTCAGCACCAGTCTACAGGGCGTTCGCGCAGCCCTTCACTTTAATTTCATTCGAGACTGTAGATCACTAATTCCATGGTTCACACGCCATTCCGATATAACATTAGTCATTCTAATAGACCAAGGCCCACAGTTTACTTCAAGAATGCTAGAAGAGACTTCAACGCTATTAGAATTCAGAATTGAACACACAGCAGATTAAATAAAATAATTGGCGACATTACTGGAGAGGGGAAACCAATTGCATCATTTAAATTGGCCACAGTTTAAAAAGCAAAAATACACCTATTAAGTGAACCCAAAAAACGTTTTCCGTGGCTGCAGCAGTATGCTGCATGAAATCGGAAGGCTGCTGCAGAAACACATTTAAGGAACCGACTATTGTAGGGAAAATTGTTCCCACAGAATGACAGGGAGATGATAATGCCATGCAGGCAATAAATTGGTACTACAGAAAAGTAGCAAAAAACGCAAATAAGTGAGAGCCATATAAAAAACATCAGCAGGACTAACAAATTCCAAAAAATTCTTTTAGAGCAATTATCTATTTTGGTTGTTCTTAAAAGCATGAAAATTGAAACATCGATAAGTGCCTAGTTGTGCTATTCTCTTAGCACTAAAAAACACCAAATTCAAAATAAAAATTGGTCGAAAACCTCATAGCATTGAAGTATGGTTCGGCGCTTAATGTAGATAGAAGTGTTTGTTATTTGATATTAATTATTGTCCTTTCCAGTATTCCTATTGTCAACAACGTTCATCGGCCCTCTAGGGTGGCATTATTGTATTCCATTGGTTGTTTATTGAACGATATGTTTATTGTTTTAGGTTTTCTAACTCTTCGTCATTTGGTAGCCAATTAACTCCGAAATGTTGATGAGCGGGGTCTGAACCTTATGTGCGTACGCACATTATCGAGCCTCCTTGTTTTTATATATTTCTTTTTGCAAACATGCTGGACCAATTGAAGACCCAAGTAAAGCACGAATTGATAAATTGCAAGAATCTTGTAAGATTTTGAATTCACTAGGAAAACGATGCTGTATAATTTTTTGAAACAGAATTTTAAAAACAAAAATTACTTCAATTTAAGAAACCTCTAAAGCCAAAATTTGCCATTAAATTTTTGTCGAAATTTTTTAGTGGAGAAATACACTTGAATTGAAGTTAATGAACTATTTCATAATAGTAATTTAGAGATATTTTCTGCTCGTTAATTAGCACTGGTAGTAAGTTTTGGTTAAATTGTTCATATCCATATAGCTTTTGAAACTGAAATGCTAATCTCGGAGAAAAAATTAAATACCCTTCCTAAAGAATTCAAAATCTTGCAAAATTCTTGCAAGTTATGAATTCTTGAAAACCAGGGCACTAAAAACTATTATTTTTTCCGAGTATAATCTTTACTGTGAGAACTCGTACATTGTATCACGGAACTCATTTACCTGAAAGTTGTTAGCGAGAAGCTATATCTTTCACTCATATTGACCTGAAAAGAAAGGTTTCTGTGGATCTTCAAAAAATTTTCATCCAGATCGAAGTTTACTTCTAGCAAAACTAAATACGCGTCCTTATTTGCATCAGTCGCAAAATTCAACATCTCATGCAGTTTTCAATTTACTTGACCAACAAGTTTTTCATTAAAAGCACCGACAGTTGAGTATAACCGACTAATGTCGGATGTAGATAATTGCTCTACGAAAAACTTAATATTCAAGTAACAGTCACCAACACAAATTTGTTGGACGCAGTTTATTGAGCCCCAGAATTTGGCCGATCGACAAGAACTCAGTTTGCTCCACAAGACTGCAAGTTTTCTGAGCAATTATCTAAGCATAGTATCCATTTACATTAGGAAGCTTTACACAATTTAACCAAAACTTAAACATTCATAACAATTGCTAGTCTAAATTTGAGGAAACCCAATTACACTATTGAAATCGATTAATCGATTTGAATCACGACTTTCACTTTACTCTTCACTTTCGCCTCAACAACGCAATGAACAAATAAAGAGGTGAAACTAGTAAACAACCCTTTACAACAGCTGCACTCAATCTTGCACGAATGCAACTTCATTTCTGACCCTGGCGGCTGATGTGTTCTGGAAGTCAAGTGAAGAAACAATTGAAATAAATTGTTGATTATCGATGAATCACTGCAACTGCTATCCCGGCATTTGAAAGTCACATTTGTATCCAGTGTTGTGATACTTACCAATTGAGCTGTTTCGAGATAGCTGGTAAATTTAGATAAGGAATCATTTTCGTTGCTTGGTGCAGGACACGGCCTTTCTCTTTCATTCAGAATAATACATTCGTACTTTTCGCCAGTTGATGGATTCACTTTTTGTATAGACTCGAATAACTTGGTAAAATCGCTTACTAAATGAGGATTTTCACACGCCATACAACAAACGGGTTGAAGCTTAAACGAACTCTTAACCAGATGTTGTAGGTCAAATAAATGAAAAAGGTAATTGTAGATATCGGAAGCTATTGTACCACATATTGTGCACAAAAACAACCCGCAGCATTTTTTCATCAGAATTGAACTTTCATTAAATTTTTTCAAAGCTCTGTCAAAGTAAAATTTCAGTTCAGGGATAAATTTATTCTGGCACAACTCATTGGGCAAAATTATATGCGTCGGGTGGTAAATGTCGTTGTTGAACATGATCAGTAACCGTACTACTTCTATGGCAGCATTAGTGTAAATGCGAAACTCTTCTATGCGAGATACAAGCGACTCGACATCTTTCAATTCAGTGGTTTTGAAAACTGATATCAAATTTCCCGCAAGTCCCATTTTTGCTTCTGCGTTTATAACATTAGCTCGTGGCTCCAAAGCGAGCTTGCTAACGGCCGCTGAATGGACCCCCAATTTCAAATGCGTCCTCATGTCAGCATGACTTTTTAATACCATACCATTGCAAACTAGACAGCAAAGACTGATATCATCTTTACTCCTCGCGTTCTTACTCAAATTAGATGCCGCCGCTGAAGCGCCACATGACAAATAATGCTGCGCAACTAAATTGTTATGAGCTATAAGAGCTTTGCAGGTATAACATTGGAATATAATAAAACTGCAATCACGGTCAAAAACATTATTTCCATATCCGTCATCACTCCGCAACCTCTTACACGGTTTATTGAAGCTACACGTATCACCAGAACGAATATTTTCAGAAAAAAAATCAGAAAACAAATCGTCACTTAAATTAGTACCATCAAATTGCGGTGTTTTTTCTGCAGGATTAAAGTCGCGTTCAAAGTAAATGTCTTCAAAATCTGACACTTCTTCCGGGTCATTCTGAGTTCTTGTACTGGAACTCATGTCCTCTCTCGAATTTGATGTCCTAGTTGAATGATCAATCAATGGTCTACGACTAAGTGGATCCCTTGATCTCTTGATTCCAAACTCGTTACTCGCCAACCACCGCCCCTTACTTCGTGCCATAGCCCAACCAACGCAATTATTTACAGGTGGAATTACTCTTGTACTGAATTTTCCATAACTGTTAGCTGCTGTTATCAGATAATTCATCATGGCACTATTTGTTGCGTCACCATTCGCAGATGTGCCCAGGTTGCGGTTCGCAGTTTTTGTAGCATTCGACAGCAATCTTGATGTTCTGACAGGGTCTCTACACCTTGCACGACATTGTGTAGACTCTTTGTCAGTTAGATTGCGTTTACCGCTCCGTTTCGGAGCACTGCTGTTTTCGCTCAACTCATTGCTATATACATCCTGCTGTGTAGATTGTATTATTTGAATCTTCGCAGCGTGATTGGACGACTGTTCTTCAGCCTTATCTTTTCCTACTACAACTTCGGCCACGTGATGTGGCGTATTGCAGCCAACAGAAGATGTCTCAATCCAATTAGGACATTTTAGATGGTCAACGAATAGTGTTAAATTATCCGAAAAATTTTCTTTACAGTGACAATTCTCTTTTCTATTTGAAAACATTTCGATTATCCGATTTAAAACTTTATACAATTGCTGCGACAAAAAACTACTCTTGACAAGCATTTCCAGATGTGTGACGGAGTCTAAATGCTGAATATATTCCTCGTGAGAGAGGAGGAAAGTATCGCAAAGTCCGCAAAACTCTTCATCAAGAGACGCATTGCAAATTTTGCCACTCTTGGTCACTTCTTCGTCATTTAAATTCTCTGGTTCCATCTTTTAGGAGCCAACTGGTCCCAAACTCATTTCTGCCAATGAACGCATTCACGCAAACTTTTTCAGTCAAAGTATCAAGATAATTCAAGGTTTGATTCCTTCAAACTCAACTGCAATTTACGAGCATAAAGTTTCATTTCTCGCTATTTTACGTAACACAGAAAAGAACTACATTAAATCGGAAAAAATCATCAGTTTACACAAGCCGAGAGCTCGGTATTATATTCTCTCCACTCAAAATACGCACGAGCTAATTAACACTTGCATCGCGCCGGGAATTGTTCCCTTTGACTGTCCGTGATAGCTGTCAAAATTTCAACGTGCTGCTGCTTAGTTCGTTGTATCGAACACGATAAGCACGTTACTGGGGGCATAGAAGTTATATGCCCATTAATTAGCTGGAGGGGGTGGGGGATAGTCTATAATCGCAACCCTAGCAGCCCCACCTCAAAACTCACATGCACTTTACTTTAAAAGCCAATTACTGTAGTACTAGCGAAATAGCCTCGTGATAAACATAATAGCAGTAATGAACAAAACTGAAGCTAGCGCCAGAACACAGCAAACATTGCTCAGCTGTTGAAATCTACCGGATTTCCTATTCCTGGCGTCATTAGTACCGAAAAACGTACCGCTTTGAAAAACTATACTTTGAATATATGATCAATGTCTGTCACATGACTAACCAGACATCGCCAACGTCTTCCACCTTGGATCAAGAACTCAACGTCTAACTTGATAATCAAACTAAGTTCTGCGAAAAAAAAAGCTGAGTGACAGGCCAACCAGTTAGAGCAAAAGAATCGCAACAGAACTACGAACTCTGGAATTACCCTAGAAATAGAAAAACATGGCCAAAATTGAAAAGTCCGGAATAGGAACATTTTTAATGAAATTGATAACAGATGCAGATATGAGTTCTAAATAGGCTAAATATAATATATACGGAAAAAAATTCAATTTAAGTTTTAAGATAGTTCCTGGAGCTGCAGAAAAGAAGGAATTGTCAATCAAAATTTAAATAGATTTTTAAAAAGAACATTTTCGAATATTGCGTTCATCGTCAGGTCTAACAATCGAATAAAATTATTTAAAATTACAGAGAAGTAATTGTCAATCAAAACTTAATTTGATTAAAAAACGAACGTTTTCGAACTGCGTTCATCATCAGGTTTAAAAATTAAAGATCATTTACAAAGTAAAAAAACTTGTCTTTGACTAATTCTAAGAAATGAGTTAAAATAACATCGAATTTCTGAAATTATTTATAGTTAAAATCACATTTACATCTAATTTACACTTATTACACTGAAATCAATTCAATTTTTATTCCGGAGTTTTTCAAAGTCCCGGGTATAATGCTTTCTACTCCTGAAAAGGGATTTTTACTTTCATTCCTTCATGTTGTTGTTTTTTACTTGTTGGGGTAGACAAAAAAACGAATTAACATGTACCAGAATAATTTTTGAATTTCAAAGGCCAAATTTTTTAAAGTTGAGCTAATACTTTAATGTCAATTCCCGCCCCCGACACTCATCGCGCCTATTCAAAGGAAAACTAGTGACATACTTTATCAAATACTCAGTTGACAACGAGCGAGGTTTTATGGAATGGCAAAGGTACATAAAAAATTCACCTCGTCGACTTGTTCAATCGAAAATTGATCGCAGTTACAAAAACTTGAATAGATTTCTGGCACCGTTTTCCACAGACTAACCGGTGAAAACATTGAGACCAACACGCAAGATGCTAGAAGGGCCCTAGAGACTGTCTTTCTCTCTCTTGAAAATGACGAGCAGATAGTATCTCCTGACGTAAAAAGTTTGTTAACCAACGTGCCGGTTGGTGAGGCTGTAGAAATAGCTCTAAAAGAACTCTATTCAAACAACTTAGCTCCAGAGATCCCAAGGACTGCAATGAAAATCTTGTTAAAACATGCGGTGACAGATGTTTACTTTAAATGTAACGGGATCTGGTTTGTACAATCAGATTGTCTGGCTATGGTTGCATTGCTGGCTGAAATACTAGCAAACGTAATGATGATTTGAGGCATCGGTTTAATTGTTGTGCTAAAATTATTAAATAGTCACCACTTGCGCACGTGAGAGGCTATTTAACTTTTTCTCAGCGTGTGTGTGGTTGTTTATTGTGTATTCAGAGGCCGAAAATTGTTTTAGGTAGCCTCAATTACAAGGGATTTTAGATTCCGGCGGAAGAAAGAAATTTTTGAGAATTATTTATTTGTTTACTACGAGGAAACAATTGGTGTGAGAGTTCTCCGCATGTGCTTGATTTGCGTGATACGATTTAACTATTTTCCTTCAATTTTTATTAACTACCTTAATTTACTCTCATTACAGTTAAACATTTGGCGTGAGAGTTCTCCGCATCTGTTTGACTGAATTCTTTTCCAGAAGCTTAGCGGGCTTTCTCTTCGTCCCAATGATTCTCTAAATTGACCCAAAGTGAGAATGGCACCACCACCACCGCCACCGCAACTTGAGCAACAATGCAATATTTGTATCTAGCGATATAATTCAGTAACAACTGAGAGTTGTGTTAAGTGCAAAAATGTATACGTTCATCATGCTTGCCTGGGAATCACGAGCAGTTCAAATTTGCAAGGAATGTTTTTCTGGTCGTGTTAAACATGATTAACAACTTTTACTCCTGAGATATCAGCTATTGACAGAATGTCAGCTAAGGAGAAAAAAATAGAATGCGTCGACTCAATAATCCGCGATGTTGCTGTGCTTCGAAATGAAGTGTCCGTGCTTAGAAAACCACATTTTCTATTCCAGAATGCGGCTAAAACTAGATTTCATAGAAATAGAGTTGACAGCTCTTCAAGTTCTCAAAGCATTTCGTGCAGCAAAAAGAGAAAAGCTGAAAATTTAACTTTTTAACCTACCCAAAGAAAACGGAGGCCTTCTAACGAAGTAAAGATGGGAACAAACACGAGTTCCTCAATATTATCAGGCGTCAGAAAACTTCCTAGGCGACGGCATATCTATGTGGAAAGACTAATTCAGCATATAACTACAACACAAATGGAGCAGTACTCTGCTACACACGATGTAGATCTTCTCAAAATCCTTTAATTTTCTAAACCAGGGTTAGTGCTTAACTCCTTCCACTGTGCCTTTAAGTTTGATGATGAAAACGTTGATTCACCCGATATTTAACCCGAAAATGTTGGGGTTTCAAGATTTTATCTCAACAATACTGCACCTGAATAGCTATGTTGTGTTGATCAGAAATCATTAAAAAAACATCTTATTTTCAGGAAAAACTCATCTCAATTTATTCTTACACAACGCGCGTTCAGTTCGGAATGAGACAAAAGACTTAAAGGCCATTCTTGAAATAAACGATATTTGTATTGGAGTACGCGTGGAGTCTTAGATTACTAATACATCGGATGACAACTTTTTACTCCTGCAATGTTTTCCACGCGGAATTAAGTCTTATAATGCCTCACGACTCAAAAAAAGGGATGGAGGAATCGGTATCTTTTACAGATCTGACCCTCTATTGGAAAATTTTGAGGTCGATTTGTCTGAATGCTTCGTGTGCTGTTTCATGATACTTTGAGCTGAAGGAATAACTTTACTATTAATCGATGTTTCTCAAACTCTTGGAGGTAAAGTCAAATCTTTTATTGAGAACTTCATCCATTTCTTTGAGGAGAAAAAGT